>NC_090023.1:25002046-25303524 GCF_037176765.1 Anolis sagrei | reverse complement strand
TTGGATGATGATTCTATAGACCAGGTTTTGTCCCTGCCTGGCCATGAAAATTCATTAGATGATCTTGGACAAGTTACTTATTCTTGTCCTCAGAGGGAGGGAAAAGCAAACCTCTCTGAACAAATCTCATCAGGAAAACCCAATGATAGGCTCACCATCTGTCAAGAATGACTTGAAGGCACACAACAACAATAGTTCCAACCCACATGAAGATTAGCAATAGCTCGCATCCATCAATTTCTCAGATGTTAACAGGAGAAACATTACTCCCTTTGCCTGGAGAATATTGAGAGTTGTTTTTCTGGACCAGAAAACAGGAAAAATGTGTCCAACAAAACATTCTCATTTTAAAGTAGTCATAGAATGTTTAAAATGCAATATTGGAAGATGTGCAAAAAAAATATTTAGTAAGCATATGGATACATGACAAAATGCTCAGAAAGCTATTCAGATGTCTAAAGTGAACCTAAACGTCCTTATAACTTTTTCTGTAAAACAAAGAATCCACACAGAAGTAACATAGAAAAGAGGTGGTGGTGGTGGTGGTGGTGAGAAAAAATGAAAATTTACAAAAATAATTTTTAACAGACATATTTAATCAATGTTAAACCGGTATAGTATGGTCACTGGAAGATTCTGTGAGTTCCAGTTCAAAAATGTAACTTGTCTAAGCTCTGAATGGAGATGTGTTCAATGAGTTACATCTACAGCAACCAAACACAAACACACACACCAATATACACAATGCGATATCTATCTAGGGATGATCTTGGCTGGTGGTTGTTGGAGATCTGGTTTTTCATAACAGTGTAAGCTGAAATTTTCTGCCTGTAACATCAAGTAATGAACTTGTATGTCTTAGAATAAAAGTAATTCAATTATTATTATCATCACATTATTAACTGGGTTCATCTGAGGACTGATTGAAAAAATGGACAGAGATCTCTAAGATTTGTCCCTATTTATAGAACTGGCATATATCGATATTGTCTCAGGAAATGAAGGGGCAAGGGTATACAGTATTTATCTGAGAAGCATTCATTAAATTGTATTTGTTCTAAAGTACAATTTAGATGTAGTTTCTTTAAAGCATTGATTTTCAGCTTCCTCATGCATTTCAAATGTAATTGATCAAACAGCAAATTGGGATGCCATCTAAGCTTTTTAAAAAGCACTTTAAAATCCCATTAATTTCAGCAAGAGAGTTCAGATGAATTGAAATCAGTGGTGTATGAAAAATGTTTAATGTTAGCTGGATCATGTCCCTTGTTGCTTAGCATTTTTGCATTTCATTTCTGTGCTATAGCAGGATCAATAGTTCGGTTAGTGTCACCAGGAACATGAATTAAATTTGGCCTCAGCTTGCCCAGCATCTAAACCATAACTTGTTCAATCTTGAGTGACAAAACTCCGGTGTAGTTCTTTGTCTAATGTGAAAGATATTTGTGTCAATACCTAGAAATATCTAGATCCCTAAGAAGAGTCCCTGATGATCATTGTTCACATTTTTGATGTTGTTATGACTTTTCAGTCTTGGGACCAGTGTTTTACTGTGGCCATGGCCTATAATAGTGTTATCTTTAATGTCCCATCTACTTACAAAATTCAGAAACATTACTTTTTGGGACTACAGTTCCCAGACTCCCCACACAATGTGGCCATTGGTTCTGATGGCTGAGAGAGCCTTGGTGTTATGGTTTTAAAAAAAAAAAGATAAGGTTTCAGACTCTGGCAAGCTACAGCAAATGTTATTGACATCCTTTGCTGACCATATTGGTTGTCCTGTAGTCCTGTCCCTGCTGTATTTAGGATAAACATGATGATGGAAAGCCCCCTATAGAATTTTCTGTAGTACTACAAATACTTATAAGATAAGTGCAGGTAGAAGTCACCCTCAGATATTTACTGTTAGATTGTTGTAACCATAGATTGTGATTTTTCTTTTTTTTCCAATAATTTTTTATTAAGGGTTTTCAAGATGGGAGATTATAAAAGATTAGGAGATACCTGGGGCAGGGGGGGAAACAACCAATCCCACCGCTGCCACCAATATAATGAAATATAAAGGATATCCGGGCAGGGTGGACACCACGATCACACCTCCGCCCTTAGATATATAGCGTGGAACAAAAGGCTGACCCTAAGTGACCGAAGTACTTGGTAGAAATATAGCTGCCACCACCTCAGAAATACCGGCCTGAGGAACCAAAAAGGTGTGATTGTATAATAAGTAAAAGAATGTTTGAGCACTGAGACTTTTATGGCTGACTGGGCTTCAGAAATGTATTGGGAGAGTGAGTTCTGAGGGAAACGAATGGATTGAGGCGAACACCAGTTAAAAGTAAACTAATAAAGAGTTTATTTTAACTTGAGAATAACAACAACTCGTTGGAATGAGTGGTACAAAATCTTGATGCAGTTGCAGTAACTTGGTTGCTTGAACACAAACAGTTCTCCTGACAGAATAGCTTTCTCCGCTTGAGTCTCTATAACCAACTGTTCTATTCTTAGACACAGATTTACTTGGAGCACAGACCCCTGTCTGCCTCCCTCAACTGGCTATAAGGTATCTTTGAAACCTCTCTTAGGCTCAATAAGACACAGCTCTCCTTTACTAGCCTCTCTAGTAAAGCTCTAGCCTAATGTCTTCACCATATACCTTAAACCTAGAGACTAGCTAAAACTCTCCTTCTGTCAGTTCCCTGCTCTAAAAATCCAACTCTCTCTGTCTAACTCTCAGACTCTTCTCCCCTCTGTCAGACAAGACCACTCCTTTCCCTCCATTCAGCTGACTCCACCCCTGATTGTTACACCCAATCAGGAGTCAGCCTGACCCCTCCTCCTTCCCCGCTCAACAGCCAGGAGGCCAAACACTGCTATGCAGGCTTCGGCCTAGCCGACTAAAAGGTAGATTTACTACAGAGATACATCCATATTATAAAAATCAATCAAATTAACAATTATATATTTAAAAAAGGCAAATAGGGGAGGATGGGTATGGGGAGGGGTCTGGTAGGGAGGGGGGAGTGTAGGGATGGGGATGTGTGGAAGAGATGTGGGGGTTAGGGAATACATCAGGGGAGAGTCCTTGGTCTTGATCATCTATTTTTCCCCTTAAAACATTTTCAGTGTAATTATTATTGTTTTCTAGTCATGAGTCTCGCGTATCTAAGTCTAGTTAATCTTGAAGTATTTTTTGATTGGAGACCAATCTGTCCTGTTTATCTGTTTATCTTCCAATTGCTGTGTTACAGAGTCCATGTTTATTATATCAAGAAGTTTGAGTGTTAGATTGTTGTAACCATAGATTGCAATTTTTCAACAAGAGCCTTTTAAAATTAAATCCAAGGTGGACTTTGTTAGTGTCTATAGAGGAGGGAACCCAATTTCTGTGAAAAATCCCTTTTATGTGGGGCTACCGCTATTAATTTATCTTTGGGTGTCAAGTCCTTGAAGAGAGAAAGAATATTTTTAATGACTGGGGGTAGCAGAAAAACCCTATTAGGAAGAATAATGGATTCATGACAATTTCAATGAATTATATCCTAGAATTCAAATGTTTGGAAATGTAGAAGAAATATTATGAGGAGAAAAACGTGTTGTTGTTGTTTTTCAGGAGGATGGGGAGTAGTGCCAAAAAACCCACCTGTTTTCTGTTTGTTGTTTTTGTTGTTGGGTTTTGCACAGAAAGCTATTTTCCCTCCTGCAACATCTCAGGATGCTAGAGCATGGAAAGAATATTGCAGAGATATTACAAAAAGTTTCACTTTTTTTGCACAGAAAACCACTTTTTTTTGTTTGCATAATGACCTCAAGCTGTTTGAATATTGAAAGAATATTGCACAGAATTATTTGTTTTTTCCTATATTGGGAAGAAAACTACCATAATTATATTTCTTCAAATGTCAGAACAAAAAGTTTGAGGCTTTGCATACCTATTGGAGACATTCTGTATCCTTAAAAGGAGAACTTCCTTTCCATATATAACTGTTCAATGCCATATTACTAGAAGTGGAAGAGAACACATGAGAGAATGTAGCTCAGGCTGCTTTTTTTCACCTCCAGGTGTTTTGGACTTCCACTCCCACAATTCCTAACATGCCTGGTGTAGCTACTGCCATGCTTTTTCAGAGCACTTTCCACACATCACAGTTATAGTTCTGTGACTCCATTTTAACTGCAATGGCTTCATGCTATGAAATTCCAGGGCTTGTAGTTTTGTGGTGATGCACTAGAGGAAATCTAGAGGCAATTATTAATTGATTTTCCTAAACTACAAGCCTCAAGTTAGCATAGGAGGAAGCCTTGGCAGTTAATGAGGAATTGTAGTGCTCTAATTGCATAGTGGAGAGTAGCAAGACCACTATGATTTAAAGCATTTCCTTACTTGGAAGCCTCCAGTGGTGCAGTGGGTTAAACCCCTGTACCAGCAGGACTGAAGACCGACAGGTCACAGGTTCGAATCTGGGGAGACCATGGATGAGCTCCCCCTATCACCTCCAGCTCCTCATGTGGGGACATGAGAGAAGCCTCCCACAAGGATGGTAACATATCAAAATATCCGGGTGTCCCCTGGGCAACTTCCTTGCTGACGGCCAATTCTCTCACACCACAAGCAAAATGCAGTTTCCCAAGTTGCTCCTGACATGACAAAAAAAAAAAAAAGAATTTGGCAAGTGAATGAAATAATAGTGAGACTTTGGAATTAAACTATTTATGACAGAAGAACATAGATGTGGTGACACAGAATCACATCAAATGAAGAAAATAAGCAGAAGCTGAATACTACTTCCCTTTTCTTTTACAAAATTCCTTCTCGACATTAGCAGTTTACCCTATCTGCTTTCCTGTTCAAGGTTGAAGATTGTATTTCAATTGATCTTTTGTTAATCACTGTGTATTTACAAGTTGAGAGAGGTAATGAGAGGAAAGCACCACCCAATTTAGTGGAATGTACCATAAATAACTGCAAATAACTGTAGATGTTACAACATTAATGTTTTTGGTATTGTGAACATCAAGGGGCTAGTGTGTTTGTGTGCATTGTGTATCACTGACATGAGGAGCTGTTGCATTCACTGTGTTGCTCCATCACTGATTTGTAGGCAATACACTGGTTATTGAATAATGAGCTATTTGCACTTTCCCAATTGGCAAAAAGCTTCCTCTTATTTTAGATTTTTTTTGTCTTGAAAGAAACGTCACTGCAATTCTTGACTAATGAGAATTTCCCCTGGAAGCCATTATCAGAAATAATTTGCATATTTTAGCATGCAAAGGTGGGACTAATGGGTTTAACGAGTGAGGCAAAGAACCGCAGAGCCTCAGACGAAAAGCAAATGTCGGTTTGCAAGAGCTTGCTAAAATTAACTCTGCAGTTACACAGATTTGTGCAGCTTCTCCTTGTTGAAAGCAGGTTGGTGGTCCAAAAAATGAGAGGTGAAGGTCAACAAAAATAATTCCAAGCTTGCTGTCAAATCTGCTTCTTAATGCGAGGAAAACATGTTGTTTTTAGAACTGACAATGTTGAACGGTATAGAGATCAGCCATTAAAGAGACGGGGAAAATACATAGGGGAATGAATGCCTTATGAGTCAGTGAAGTAGTTTATTCCACTTTTTTATCTGTTTCAAATTTCCTTTATGACTTTTTTTTGCTATATAACCAAAGAACTTTTCAAATAAAACAGTAAAAATACCAGCCTTAAGTAAGAATTGATCACAAAATAGGGTAGCAAGATGGATTTTAAAAAGGACTATGTTTTTCACAGTAGTCTACCAGTGGTTTCTGAAAATTGGTCCTCTAGCTGCTTGGACTTCAATTCCTAAATGTCCCATCCAATTCAATGAACAGTCAGGAATTCTGGGAGCTGAAGTCCAAATGATCTTGAAGATCAAAGTTTGGAAACACTGCCAAACTAAGAATTGTGATTTGCGGAATCCTTCTAGCTCAATGATTCCCAAACTTTGATTCTCCAGGTATTTTCAATTTCAATTTCCAGTTTCTTGGCCAGTTTGACAATCAGGAGCTCTGGGAACTGATGTCCACAATCCTTAGAGGACCAAAGTTTGGGAATCATTGTTGTAGTTCATAGCCATTTCTTTTGACTACTTTAATTGGCGATTGTTCTTTCCAACACCTGCTACTTGAACACCTTTTTACTAAAGAGGTCTGCAACTGGAACCAAATCTTCCACTTGTCAAATACTTGTACTATCACTAAGCCTTGATTCATAGGGAACAATGAGTAACGTGCAATATGCCATAAGTTTCCAGGTCAATATGCAGACATAACTCAGATGAAAAACCTTCTAATGACAAATTCCTTTTTGCAACATCTTGTTATGCCTGCCCAGTTACTTTCTCCTCTCCATCCTTTCCATCCTCTGTCTGCAATGTGAAGGAGACCATTATTATTTCCATGTCCATTTCAATATAGCAGTGAGGGAGAGTGACAAAGTCCAGGTTTTTACATTTCAGAGCAACTCTCTTCATCACCTTATACTTCACACTTCAAATGTTTATTCCCTTCTGCCCAATGTTACAGTTTTAAACTTGACAACAGGAGACTGGACTCTCTGTGGCTGTGTACAGTGAAACCAAATAAACCCTTTTTTGAGCAATTCAGAGCCCATTTGTCTGCTGATAATTCCATCACTGGTTTTGGAAATCTTCCTTGATTGTGCTGTAGTATCCTAGCAACTTCTGGAGAGTCCCCCCCTTCCATTCTTTCTATCTCCCCCCTCCCCCACTCCCCAGTGTCTTTAATAATATTTAAATCATTCCCCAAAAGGTACAAAAGAGACTATTTCAGGATGGCTAGCTTAAAATGATAAATTATTTGTGATCTCATTCAATAACATAACTGCAAAGGAATGCATTTGCATACAGAACAACTAATCATGTTTGTAATGCCTGAACAATGTGGTTATATAACTGGATTTCTGCTGCTCTCTAACCCTTTTCCTTCATGTTAGTGAACTGCGACTGGGTCTCAATAAAATAAAGATCTACAATTAGGGAATATATATATTTATTCAGATCAGAGTTTCGAGATGGGGACTTTACAAGTGCACAGCACTCTTCTACTTAAGATAACCTAGTGGTTAATTTCCCTCCACCACAATAATTTTGGAAGGCTATGGATTACTTCAGAATTGTATCCAAAGTTTCAGATTTCAGGAAGTTCATTTCCATGTTGTTTGTTTGTTGGGGGGCCCAGGACTACTCTCAGCTGTTTTTCCCCCTCCGTGGACCACATTTGCCATTTCCCAGCACTCCATTTAACTTTCTTTTGGCCTAAAAGTGTCTAGTTGTGTCCACATTGTAATGCTGAGAAAGCTTAAATAAGAATGGACATGAAATACGAATCTCCTTGTTTGAAAAGTTTTATTCAGTCATTCCTACATTCCTCCTTTCTGGAGCCAACTCAAAATGTAGTTCATATATCACCCCAGTTGCTTCTACCTTTTCTCTGTTTTGTATTTTTTAAAATTTATTTATTTCAATTTATTTCAAAGTTTTATATACCGACCTTCTCGCCTCTTTTGAGGGACTCAGACCGGTTTCCAATTGAATTTGATACTCACAAGTTTTTCAAAGAACTGGAAGGGTTACTTCAAACTTACTCATTTACTAATAAAAATACATGTTTTTCTGTGCAGAAAACATTTTGCTATGTTTTCTTCATAGATTATTATACCTTGCACAAAAAAATACATAGTTTTCCATACAGAAAACATTTATCTGAACAGAAACCCCTTATGTTTTTGCAAAGAAAAACACATATTTTGCTGAAATAACTTGTCCCCAGATATGTCCTCAAAATGAAGGTAGTGACTGAAACATACTGGATCCCTCTTGCCATGATACTAGTTATTTTGTGGAAAAAATAAACAAAATTGTAACTCCTATTTCCAGGTTGGTGCCCATTACAGTGTTTTTGACTGTCTTCACTACAGTTCATGTTTTATATGACAGGTGACATAGTTTTTGACAATAGTTGCCTTACGTTTTTGTCACTGTCATATCAGTATCTCCTTGGAAGATATGGCATATTTGAATATTTTCAGCCATTTATGTGATTTGCTTTCTATGAAAATCAGGGAGGAGAGATATTGGCAAAACCTCTATTGGACAGTATTTGTTTTGAAAGATACATTTTGACATTTTGTGAGAGAAACCGGGCACAGGGGAAAATAAATAACAGCTGTGTGTGTGTAGAAGTAAAGTCCTTTATTTACCAAAAGCCAAAGATGCTACTAAATCCTAGTACTATGTGGGGGAAAAAGTCCTGAGATGTACCATCCCTATGGAATCACAAGATAATGTCCTAGCTTTAGGGTCAAGAAAGAACATACTGCAATCCACCCTTTTTCAATGCCTACCATTCACATTTGCTTCTGTAACAGATGCAATGGGCCAAGTACCATAACTACTAATGGAGAGATCGTTCATGTATAAGTTGAGGACAAAATTATGGATGTTTATATGACTCATGAAAAGGTTGAGGGTAATGCTACAGGGAGAGGAAAGTACCATCACCTCATAGAGGGAAAGAAGATTTTAACACTTATGGCAATGATTTGACCCAGACTGGATTTTGGATTCTGATTTTTAATAGGCATGTGTTAATCAATTGTTTTAACTACTGTTTTGATATTTTAAAATATTTTAAGGTACTATTGATTGTTTTATGATGATGACACCTTATGGTGCTTTTGTGAGGCTGCCCTGAGTCCCCCCTCGAGGGTGAGAAGGGTGCGGTATAAATATAGGAAATAAATAAATAAATAAATAAATAAAGCCATCTGACATTGGCTACCACCAACATTTTCCCATTCAAAAAGGCCAGAAACACTACCATCATTGAGAGAGTAAAGGGTCTCGGTTGTTATTTTAGGTTTTTTGGATGATGGATTAAGCTCTTGTCTTTTGACATGCTACTCTGTGATAAGAGTTAAGGTACAGTATGCTTGTTGGCCCATGGATAAGTCAACCCAAGTTTTTGGGGTTGATTTTTTAAAAACTAAAGTTTATAGACTTAAACATGAGTACATAAGTTAGATTTTTTAAAAAAGTTACTTCATCAAGTTGGGAGAAAAATTTCCATAGCTTCATGCTGCAGTGCTTGGGGGAATTACTTGGGGGGACTAAGATTAAGCAAAGCTGAGAAGTGAAGACTGAGAACAATGTCTAGTATTATCCACGCCCAGTCCTTCTTGTGTTTCAAGTCACATCCTTTTATCCAGTTCTAGCTGTATCTTCTTATCCTCTTTATTGTACAGATTTGTCAGATCTGTTTTATGTTGTTTGTTGTTATATTTTGTACAAAGCTATGCAAAAAGAGTGGTATGCATGACAACTACTTTTTTCTTTTCAGAGTTCAGTACTACACAACCATTAATGTCTACATTTCACAGCCTGTGACATCAGATTACATTTAATCTTAGAAGCTAAACAGGTTCTGACTGTTAATACTTGGAAAGGGGATTACCAGTGAAAATCAAGTGCTGTGGGTCATATTCAGAAGAATCAATGGACAATCACTTTGCCTTAAAACTACTATGAAACCTACTTGAAGTCATGTATATTACATGAGTGCATTCTTACAAAGTACAACATTGTTTGTTAGAAAGGTGGTAGTTAAGAAGAAAGACATGTAAAGATCTGTTTTGGTTTTCTAAGTAGTAAGCTCCTTCACATAGTCTTGTATGTGTTGATGCCAATTGTTCCAATTTAGGAAAAATTGGATATTACTGAATAATCACTGATAATATAACTAGGAGAAAAATGCCTGGATAAACAAATAAATATTTAGCTGACACTGAAAACAATGCAATAACAAAAACAAAAACAATAATTATTTATATCCCGCACCTATCTCCCTGAGGTGACTCAGGAGTCAACTTAATCTTAATAGGAAGATCATTGCACATGGTGAATGATATAATCAGGAGTGCATCTACACTGTAGAATTAATGCAGTTTGAGACCACTTGAACTGATATGGCTCAATCTTATGGAATCCTAGGATATCTAGTTTGGTGAGACCCAAGCACTTTTCAGCAGAGAAGACTACAGATCTTGTAAAATTACGACCCCTCCCCCCTCCCTAATACAACCATTGAAATGATGCCAAGCTGTATGGATTTTACAGTGCAGATCAGACATGGACAAACTAACAACTGGTAGGTTGGCTGGGATTTCTGGGAGTTGAAGTTCAAAACATCTGGAAAAACAAAACTTGCCCATATCTGGTGTAGATGCATTCTTTATCATACTAACTGTTGAACAAAGATATATCAGTAGCTAAAGCATGTTGTTGTTCTCTGCCTGTGCTGTCACGCGCTGAGCCTGTGCAAAAGACTGTAGACAGGAAGTGTTTACTGTGTGCCCAACGGGACGCCAGGGCTACCTCAGATAAGAAGCCTTAGGATTTCCTTAAACAGAGACTTTAGATTGCTTAAAGGTTCAACAGAGTTCTTTCTTATTGTTAAGGTCTTCAATAATTCACAACTACTTCAAGGCTTTCTTAATCAACTAGTGGCTTTCAATCTTGCCCACAGGGGGCAGGCAACTCTCTTAATGGACTGTTTCTTTACTATTGGGGAAATCCTTAACTTCTATCTGGGCAGTCTGTCCTAGGCCTTGCTGGCATGGAGCCCCTACACCCAGTACCAACTGCTTCTGGCTGCCGTGAGTGGCCCTTACCCAACAGAGTCCTTTGTAGACTTCCAGGAGGAAAGAAGGTGTTCGGTTCCCAGCAATGGCTGTGCTGAGACTGTATTCCCCAGCCAAGCTATGCTGAGGCTGTATTCCCCAGCCAAGCTATGCTGAGGCTGTATTCCCCAGCCAAGCTGTAAATTCCCCAGCCAAGCTGTAAAAGATGAATCTTTCTACAGGAGGACCTGATTTACGTCCTGTACAAAAGACTTCTCTGTGTGGATTGAGCTAAAATGGCTCCTTTTCCCTCCCAAAACCCAAAAGGGGGAGGAACTTGGGAACCTAACGATGACGGACGGGTCATTGACCCAATAACTGCAATTCAAGGAAAGCCACCTAATTGCAAATGCAGAGACCTTTAGAATACATGCAAACATTCAATAAAAGAAAAGGAAGTTGGAGCTCCTGGTACAGCCGTGCCTTCAGATCATTTCCAACTTATCATAGGCTTTCCTTTCCCTTCAAGACCAAGAGAATGTGAGTTTCCCCAAGTCACTCAGGAATTTTCCATAGCTAAATGGGGATATAAACTCTGATTTCCAGCATTGTATTCCAACTCTCAAACCATTACACTAAACTACCTCCAATAACTGAATCATAACCCTATCCAAAATCACCTTCAGAATAAATTCTCATCCTGTAGGGTGTTGAGTGAATCAAAACCAAGTCCTTTAGCAGACTGCCTCCAGGCCTGGACTAAATTAGTAGAAGATTATTTGACTGTTCTCAACCTCATGTGCAGATAAAGGTTTTCATAGAAGGTTTTTAGAACCATTAAGCCTCTTCCCGGAGGAAAAAGGAAGCATGTCATAATCTCACAGTGGAAGGGAAATATTCTTCAAATAAAGCGTGAGAAATAAATGTGCCTTTTTAAAAATGCAGGTCAGCAAGTTCTTAGAATTAGCTGGGAGTTCAGCAGGGGTTTGGAATAGCTGAGGATGGCATTTGCCCTGGTGTTTGAAGCTGACAACATGAAAAACATTCATCTGTTTCAGAATGATTTAATAACCTGAGGTTACATGAATTTCCTGTTATAAATAAATAGCTGGGCAGAAAATGTAAATATTTTAGCTTCTTTTTCCTGTGAGATTTGGTATACATTGGACAAAACATTGCTTCTTTAAAAAATATTCCCAATGACACTAGAGAACAAATATTTGGTTCCAGTCCTTCTACTAAATCACAAATTATGGATAATTGGGGTGAGTGTCAGGAATTGTATCCTAGACATGCCACTGACCCATGGATTTATTTGTTAGAACGATTGGACAATTCGATTTGCGACAAGCATTGAATGCAGCTTTGCACAGAATTGCAGACTTTCAGTGTGCTTTCAGCGTGGGTTGCATGTCGTAAGCATTCTCTTCACAGCACCCGCAGTGCGTAAGCATTGTCCTCGCAGCACGTTTGTGTGCATTTGGTACACTACCTAGAGACAAGAAAACTTTAAATCTCATTCTGCCATTAAGGCACAGTGAAGCAAACAGCTTAAGCAACCGATTTTGAATGCCACTGAAAAGGCAGAAAATAGAATAGTTAGTTACTCTGTTATTATTGTTCTTTCACTGCAGTGGGGAGATATGCTTTTGGGATTTACAGCTTACATGATAAAACATCTTGGCTAGTTGGGAGGGGGGGCAAAATTGTAACACTTTATCACAGGCAGCAATTTTTTAAGGTCATATCTGGCTGTTATTGTAATATCTGTAATAGCTGTGATATTAGAGTTCCCACGGGCTCAGTGGGAATGCAATGCTAGATTGACAAGGAAAACCTGTAGGAGATCTTCGGAGTGAATGTCTTCTTTGACTGTCATCACAATTAGCAGTGTTGCTGAAACTTGCAATTATCTGCTTTGGAATAATGGATTAACCCAACTGATAATAATAAAAACTGGTATGCATTGGAGATTGTTTAGGTAAAAACTCACTATTGCAGCTCACGTGGAGCTATACAAAACAGCAAACACCTCCACCACCTCCATGGGGAGAGGGGGGGGGGGGTGAAATGATCGGATGTTAGTTTAAAGATCTCTGAAGAATTTCTAACATACTTATGTAGTCTTTTGTTATCAGCTTAATTAGCACTGCTCCCTAACTTACATTTTCAGGACATCATTAACTTATAATGAGATTTTACAACATATTTTTAAAAGGTCATGCCTTCAAGTAATTTCTGACAAATGATGACCCTAAGGTGGGCCACAGGTCTCTTTGGGTAAAAATTTTCAGAAGGGGATTGCCTTTGTCTCCCTCAGAAACTGAAAGTGCATGACTTGCCCATGAGTTTTTGTGGCTGAGTGAGAAGCTATATCAGTGGATCTCAACCTGTGGGTCCCCAGATGTTTTGGCCTTCAATCCCCAGAAATCCTAACAGCTAAAAAACTGGCTGGGATTTCTGGGAATTGTGGGTCAAAACACCTGGGGACCCACAGGTTGAGAACCACTGAGTTATATGAACCTTGATCTCCCATTGTCCTAGCCAAGATTTAATGTGTTGCCTCCTGCATTGGTTTGATGTGTGTATTTGCCCTCAAGTTAGCCATGAATTTTATAGGGTTTTCTTAAGTAAGGAATACTCAGAAGTGGCTTTGCCAGTTCCTTTATCTGAATACAGCACCTGGTATTGATTGGTGGTCTCCTATCAAGGTATTCCTTAGATCAAGATGCAAACTAGCAGTGCATGAGTGACAAACATGTGGTTCTCTGGATGGTGTTAAACTATGACTCTCAGCACCCAATGATGAGGAATGCTGGGAGTTGCAGTCCAAGAAAAACTGGAGGACCCTCTGGTTCCCAACACTGCAGTGATGTTTCCAACTCAGCAAGTGAACCAATAATTTAAGCTCCCAGTGTTTTTTTCACTCTACAGGGATAGAGTAGCAGTTTTTGTATTCTACATATTTTTCCACACTTAATTTACTCCTTTGTGTGTATTCTGGAAAAAGAAACTTTCATTTTTATGTCATATTTCTTTACATTCAGCATCTATTTATTCCAGGCATCCCATTCTCCTGATTAGTGATGCAGCTTACATATCAGTTGAGATGCAGAACAGCGAACGTGGGTGCCTTTGTTTCATGAATTCTGAATCATATTGTCAATTTGCAGTGACAAGGCTCTGAAATGAGGGAAAGTCTAATAGGGTTTGTCGTGAGTTTGGGCTAATAGAAAATGATGTTGATGTTTTTGTAGTTCCATTTCCCTTGTCCTGGTACTAAGGCCCTGACTTTTGGTGTCTGGTGGAGACATATAGCCTGATACCTTCTGAACAATAGTTCAGAGCCCTCAAAACTCATGGGAAAGTATTTGCCAAAATGTGTAAGGGACACTTACTTCTCATGTTACTTTTCCTTTGCTGTATTCTTGAAACCATGTAAATTGCTAAACTTTGCTCTCTTCTAAAATTAGCCTGATGCCTGCCACTGGAGTCAGATATTTAGCAAAGTTCCCAGGATCTGTCTCTGCTGTTCTTGTCAGACTCATGTCTGAGCATTTCTACATTCCAGGAATGCAGGCGGCTAAGTCATTTTGGGATCACTTCCCTACACATTTTTTTAAAATATGAAGCAGAAGGAAAGAGAAAGAAGGCCAAATGTCATCTTAAATTCTGTGATCCAATTGGTTAATTGTACTGCTATGTGAACAAGGATAGAAAGAATATTCACAATGTTTTTAATGCTTGAAAAAAGATGTCAAGTATTAAGAAATTCTGATCCCCCCCCCCCCAAAAAAAAAAAACAACTCTGGATGGATGAGGAATTTCACAGTTTGGAACTTATTCTGTGTAATCTTTGCATGTAGTTGTTTTGTACAGAAAATAGCACTTTTATCCAGAAAATCTGTTTGCTGAACAGAACAATCGCTTGCCATTTTTTGTGCAGACTAAATCTGGAATTACCCATATTTAGTCTTCAAAAATATGGGTTTGGAAAACTTTCTCACAGAAAGAAGAAAATTGCTACAATTATTCATCACTTCCTTGAAGGGTAGGACTCATCTATGTAACTATGCAAGCCATATTCACATAGAGTTTGCTCCTGGCTGGCTCCATGCTGTTCCTGCACTTCAGGTAAATATTGTGGGGTTAACAGGCCTAATCTGGTTTATCCCATGTTAGGAACTACTCTAAGTTGGAGGATGTCTTGAAATTTGCCTGAAACTTCCGAAAAACCTCATAGCTTCAGATGATGGTGGACACAACAGATTCAAGTCTGATTCAGATCAGTTTGCTGGCCACATGGGGCACAGCCACCACCCCCTTTTCAGTGTTTATCAGCACAGAAAAAAGGAATGAATCACATCTAAATTGCAACCATAACAGCTTCAAGATGGCCACAGATATCTGTGTAAATTCCTAGCTGTCACAGGGGCCCTTTACTGATTTCAGCAGAGGTGTCGCACTGGCCAGGGAAAAGGGGAGAAAATTGGCTCCCTCCTTCCAAGTCATGTAGGCACTTTACCCAAACAGCTGGACTGTGAGGAGTCCACTACACCTCTATGACATTTCTGTTCTGGCCTGGATCCAGGTTTGTCATGCAATGTATACTCACTCTTAGTGAAGAATTACATCCCTCTATTTCAAATGTGTGGAGTATAATAATTTAGAAAGTGTCCTTGGAGACAATCATACTGTTAGGTCACCTGATTCATCGCTGTCTAGAGAAGTAATTACTAACATGATCTCCCAAAAATCCTAATCTATTTTAGGATGCATCTACACTGTAGAACAAATGCCATTTGACACCTCCTTAACTGCCATGGCTTAATGCTGTGGAATCGTGGAGGTTGTAGTTTAGCAAAATAGCAGCATTATTTGGCAGAGAAAGCTAAAGACCTTGCAAAACCCCAACCCTCATGATTCCATAGAATTGAAGAATAGCATTAAAAGAAGTGTCAAACTGCATTCAATCTGCAATGTAAGTGCATCCCGAGTCTGTTCTTGTAGTATATATTATGCTTTCATTCCTATGGTCATTCAAACTAAATGGATGAGGTCAAGATTATATTATGTACAAAACATCAATACACAGTACTGCTAGATGTGATACTCATGTGGATACTCGTCTAGTTTCTCAAATGTGTCAGTAGAGTCCCTCATATTTCTTTTTGAGTTTCTTTGTTCCATTACAGCTATTTAGAGTTAGATTTATTGGAGGTTGAATTGTTTCATTTTCTATCTCTGACAGCAGGAAGTTTCCAGGTTGCCAATCCCAGTATGAACCTGTTACTTTTTGTGCAAAACATGGATTTTTAACACCAAGCTGAGGCCACTTGACAAGAATTCTGCCTCAATCAAGCCCAACTAAACATAGCAAACCTTGTTCCAAGTAAACATGGATAGGATTGCATTGTAAATTCCCAATTTAATTTAGAATCCTGTACTTTGTGCATGACCCTGCCTTGCTAAAGCAGGTCACATTCATCCCTGGACCATTTGATGAACACAAAATGTAGATGGGGAATTCATTTCTTCTAAATGTGTTTGAATGTGTTTCTATATTTGGGTGACCCTATTTTAGGGGGAAAGAGATGGCCACTAAAGATGTGGTAGGGAATAATATGAATTAGAATGGCTATGATGAGCTCTGAATTATGATGGGGAAATGGATCATAGAATCATAAAGTTGGAAGAGACCTTGTGGGCCATCCAATCCAAGAAGCCAAGAAACAGGAAAATTGTATTCAAAGCACCCCTGACAGATGGCCATCCATCCACTGCTTAAAAGCCTCCAAAGAGGAGCCTCCACCACACTCCAGGGCAGAGAGTTCCAAGATTATCAAATCCAATCTAGCACAAGAAGACAATTTTGATATCAGTCCTCTTTCTGAGCAATAAACATAGCACTGCACTGACAGTTGTACTCTTCCTAGTCATAGCTCTTTGAGAATACTAATGTTTTGGTTCCTGTATGGATGTCTTTAAAAGGCTTCCCTGCCTATAATGTATATTTGTTTATTTTGTAACTGTAGAGGCTGGCTTGTGACCATAATAAAGTTATCTAAAGATAATAAATGTACTAGAATTACCTTCCTAGTCTTTGTGGGAAATGTTCAACATGCACACTTTGAAGAATACTTCTTAAAATAACATATATGCACACAAATAACTAAGATACAGACCAGGCATCCTCAAACTGTGGCCCTCCAGCTATTTGGACCTCCAACTCCCAGAAGCCCTAACGAGCTTGTTCAATTGTCATGAATTCTGAGAGTTGAAGGCCCAAACAGCTGGAGGCCTGCAGTTTGAAGATGCCTGATACAGACTGTGTTTGATCCCTTACACAAGTGGGGTCTGTGTCAACAAAATCTGTGGAAAGACACTAAATAAACTGCCAAGTTTAGAACCAAAGGATAATATCACACCTTTCTATTCCATATAATTTTTATTTCTTATTCTTAAGTGTAGATGCAACCAGCGATGCCTCTACATTGGAGAATTTTAATGCAGTTTGATACCACTTTAACTGCTATTGTTCAATGATCTAGAATCATGGGAGTGCTAGTTTTACAAAGTTTTATACTTATCTATCAAATAGTGCTAGTGTCTGGACAAATCCCAGAATTCTGTACGAGAGATACATGGCAGTAAAAGTAGTGTCAAACTGAATTGATTCTAGAATAGAGATGCAAACCAGAATGACAGATGGGGCAACATCCTCCACTGAACCCGAGAGTTCCAGACTAGATTGTGGTATATTTACCCTTCAGAGAAATTATAGTTTTATATATCTTTATCAGCTATAAACCCCCAGATTTTGATTAGGTGTTTTGAATTATCTGATATAGAACTCTAGTGTATTATCCTGAACTTCAGAACTACAAATTCTGTAGAAGACCATTTGAGATACTTTACCAAACTCCACCTTCATGGATTCTGTAGGATTGGATCATAGTAATAAGACTGGAGTAACATGGATATTATTATGTTTATGTTTATTATATTTATTTATATCCCGCTTTTTCTCTCCATACAGAGATTCAAAGCAGTTCACAATTAAAAGCATTGCAATACAACTTAAAGTATACAAATTTGCAAATATAAAAACAGTATTAAATATAATTAATATTCAAAACTATTCAGGTTAAATCCATAAAAGCATATAAAATCACAGCAGCCCCTGACATGATCTTAAAAACCTTCTCCTTAAAATGCCTGTTTGAATACAATGGTTTTAACCTGCCACTGGAATGTCATCAGGGAGGGTGCCATTCTGGCTTTCTTGGGCAGGCTGTTCCAGAGTCGAGGGGCAGAAGGCCCACTCTCTTGTTCCCACCAACCAAGCTTGAGATGGAGGTGGGACTGAGAGAAGGGCCTCATGAAGACCCCAGGAACCAGGTAGGTTTGTACAAGGGGATGTGGTCAGCCAAATACCCTGGACCTGAACCATCTAGGGACTGCAGGACAATCCTATCTTCCAATAGGGAGAAATGACCAGGTGAGGCTAATTCTGCCTAATGAAAGATGCTGTGATGCTGTGATGCTCCAGCATCTTGTAGAGGTATATTCCAATCCAGTTATTCCTTTCAGGATGTAGAAGCATCTTAGAAATGAAAACTTCAAGTTTCATATAATATCAAAGAACCAATGCAGCAACCATTGCAAGGAAAAGAATGAAGCAATGCTAATGATGCAGAAATTCCACACAGAGTTTATTTCTCTTGTGTATTTTGCTCCTGTTGCTTAAAGCACACGATTCCTGCTAGTTGGAAATTTATGCTGCCTATTTTTCATTAGCATTGGGGTTGTTGTTTTTTGGGTTTTTTTTAATGATGATGGCAGACAACTGTGAGAACAGAGCCAAAGGAGAAAATAATGACTTTTTTGTTTGTTTTAACTATAGCATTGAGGTCAAGAACTTGACATTCTCTTTAGAATCAGGCAGCTTAAATGTAAGTGGATCTTGACTAAATTAATAAGATACAAGCTGGGAAAATGTTTATTTACACAGAAATTTCACTTGCCTCAGTTTGGTGCCACAGAGAAAAGATGCTAGTATCTTACAGACCACCAGGAAGGGACACAACTGTAGCAGTTCCTGGGGTGGTTTACTGTCCCTGACACATGTCATCTTTTCAAAAACATTGTATTTTTGACATTAAGCCAGTCATCAAGTGAGACAAAACATAAGATTTCTTGAGAGTAGCATAAATGACAACTCACTTTTGGGGGTGGAGGCAGAAAGAAAAGGAGTTGTCTCAAAAATATAGAGCCATTGAGGGCTGCAAAAATGAGATTTGGGCCATATGCAACCCAAGATCTGCTACTGTAAACTCTATAACAGTGCAGGCAACTACCTAAGGGCTAAAGACGAATCTCCACCACACATCAATCTGTCAATTCAATTCAGGAAAAGCGATCCCACCTAAACTTTAGGAAACATCTCCTGATAGTAAGGGCTATGCGACCGTGGAATATGCTGCCAGGGAATATGGTAAGGTATTTTTCTATGTAGGCTTTTAAATAGAAGAGTGCTTTGTCAGGAGTGAATTTGAGGAGTTTTGATTGTATATTCCTGCATGGTGGGAGTTTGGTTTGTGGTCTTCTCCAACTTTATGTTCCTTCTAAAATATATAGATATTTTATTGAGATCAACCAATAATGAAATAGAAGAAAACATGACATCAAGAGGACACACCAACAGTCCATATAGAGCTTGGTGTTGCAAAAACATTCATTATGATTATGGCAGAATGGTGTTGTTTATTCGTTCAGTCGCTTCTGACTCTTCATGACCTTATGGACTAGGCCACTCCAAAGTTCCCTGTTGGCTGATGCCACCCTCAGCTTCTTCAATGTCAAGCCAATCACTTCAAGGATACCACCCATCCATCTCATCCTTAGTCGGCCCTTCTTCCTTTTTCCTTCCTTTTCCTCCAGCATCATTATCTTATCCAAGCTTTCCTGTCTTCTCATTATATGCCCAAAGTATTTTATCTTTGCCTCTAATATCCTTCCCTCCAGTGAGCCTTTGTGCATTATTTCCTGGGGTATAGACAGGTTTGATCTTCTTGCGGTCCAAGACACTCTCAGAATTTTCCTCCAACACCAGCTGAGGCATTTTCTGCAGAGTCCATTATAAACACAGCTCATTATTACTAACAGATTTGTGTAATGCTAAAGCAGCCACTAGGTGATGTTCAGAAACCTTTCACTGCTGCCAAATTTTTCACAACCCTAACATTGAGTTAAGGGGTTAGAAATCACAGAAAAGAAGCAATGGTTTATAGTGTTTATGCCCTCTCCTTCGACCACAAAGTTTCCTAGACTGACTTATAATTAATTACTTTGCCATTTCCCTGCCCTAAGGTAAATAAGACATAAAAGAAAGGGGATTTGGAGGTGATCGTTAAGTTTAGCAGTTTCTAGCCATTCTTCCCATTCAGAAGGCACAGTAAAGGTAGTTAGAATGGAGGGAGGTTTTGCCCACTATTTCTTAAACTCTGCTCTTCCAGGTGTTTTGGACTTCAGCTCCCAGAGATCCCTGACACCTTAACAGCTGTTAGGAATTGTGTGAGCTGAAGTCCAAAACACCTGGAAGAGCAGAGTTTGTTCTAACCAAAGGCTGGGACCAAGACATGATGAAACTGTATTTGGCTGCTCTTCTTTCCACCTCAGGTCACAGTTACAGCATTTGGAGCAAGGGGATATCACCATCTTCTGGGACCTTTCTGCACCAGCTGTGCCTTTCTGCTGTTCTCTCTACCATTAGCCACATTTGGAACATGTAGTAAGGAACTCTCACTAGCTGCTGGACCCAGGTGTGATGCAGTTGCTAATGTTATTAAAGGGCAGCTGCAGAGCAATAATGGACAGGGAAGTTAGACACAAGCCATGCCATCATTTGTCAATGCACCACAGCCAAGTTGGTGTTTGTTTGCTGTGTAAAAATAATCATCAGCAGAGAACATGCTGTGTTAACTCCTGGCCTAATCGCTATATTTATTTTGTGTTTCTGGGGTACAGATGAACAAGATAGCTGATCAAAGCCTGGGAAATCAGGCCAAGATCATTTTGGGTGAAGTCCAAAGTATATTAACTTTGTGCATCTTCCTTTCATGCTTTTTGGAGAGGGCGTTTGAAAGGCAAAGTAATGAAGCTTCAAATGTGTTTTCCAAATGAAAAACAATATCAAGAGCTTAAAAATACAACAGATGTGTATGATGGGGTGGAGTTCTCATGGCTGCTCACTTCTTGGCATAGATATTACACTCCACAGAGATCCCTACTGCTCCTTTGCAAAAGATTCTTCTAATTGGGTATCTGACAGATTTTGAGGATGGGAAAGGTAGTGGAGTATACATCCTAACCACCAGTACCACTGATCACCTGAGGCCTTCTATTTAATCATTTACCACTCCCTCAATAGCTACATTTCTTGGGTCCTCCCCATCAGTTAAGTATTGAATCTGTTTTGGGATTCAGTCCATATTTGAATGGAGCTGAACCTGATCTCCAAAGTAGATAAGGTTCAACAGCTTGGATCATCATAGGCTATCACTCATGGCTGAGTATGACTGCCTTCCAGCTGTGGGGTCTTTGTGATGGGTCCTTAGGTGACTGCAGAGGCATATTCTGGATCTGCATGTTCTTTCGTAATGAGGACATTGGTTTCCAGATGAAAGGCAGTCCCAACAAGGGTTGATTTGACATGTCTTCCTCTTGACACATTTTTTCCCTTTTGCCCTTCATTCATGCCTCTTTGAATTCCACAGCATTGTCGGTAAGAGCTGATCTCCAGTTAGAACACTCTAGGCTTCCCAGTTCTTGGAGTCTATGCCACAGTTTTAAAGGTTTGTTTTAAGCCCATCTTTAAATCTCTTTTGCTGTCCACCAACATTCCATTTTGCATTCTTGAGCTGAGAGTAGAGTAACTTTTGGGAGACAGTGACTGGACATTTGGGCAATGTGGCCAGTTCAGCAAGGTTGATGGCAGAGGATCGTTGCTTCAGTGCTGGTGGTCTTTGCTTCTTCCAGAATGCTGATGTTTGTCTTATTAAGAGATTTGTAGGATTTTTCATATGCAATGCTGATTAAATCATTCCAGAAGTTGAGAGTGATATTTGTAGATACTCCACATTTCACAGATGTATAGCAGGGTTGGGAGGACAATAGCTTTATAAAGAAGCATTTTGGTATCCCCATGAATGCCATGAATGCCATGATTCTCTGCTTCTTTTGAAAAAATACTGCACTCGCAGAGATCAGACTGTGTTGCATTTCAGTGTCAATGTTGACTTTCTCTTCTTCAGGCTGAAAGGGTGGCTACCAAGGTAGCAGAAATGGTCAACATTTTCTAATATTTCACCGTTAAACTGTATTTCTGTATAACTGTGTTTTGGTTTTCTCAATGTTCACTGAGTGGTCAAGTTTTCTGTATACTTCTGCAAAGATGTTTAGAATGACTTTGGTTTTCTTCTGAATGAGCACAGGCTACATTATCAACATCATATTGAAGTTCTATAACAGACATTGTGACCTTGGTTTTAGCTTTCAGCCTGCTGAGATTAAATAATTTGCCATCTGTCCGATAGGTGATTTCCACACCAACAAGCTTCCCCTCAATAAGAAGAATCATAGCTATGAAGATGGAATATAAGGTTGGGGCAATAACACATCTCTGTTTCACACCTGATTCCACCTTATACAAGTCAGTTTGGAAGCTCCTCCATGATGTCATGTCATCATGGAGGAGCCACAAATGTTCATAAAATTATCAGGTCATCCGATTTTTAAGAGAATGATCCAGAGAGGATTGCAATTTTTGTGTCAAATGCCTTTGCAAGGTCAATTAATGCTTTATACAAAGCCATTTTGGGGGCATGGTTAAGGATGTTATGGTAGTGCTTTTTCCAGTAGTGCAATTGATTTTTTGTCCTTTAGAAGTTTAGTTCTATCTGATAAGCATAAAAGGTATGTGCCATGATTTGTTGGGCAATAGATGATCTTTGTGGTGTTAAAGAATCCTGCATCGTGGACATCTGTGAGGAGTTGGATTTCTTGAGCCTTTTTTTGTTCTTGAGTTCTCTGGTCCTTCTCTGGACCTCCGCTTTTACACTAGTGTAGATCTTCATAGCAGCACAATAAGTGTCTCTACAAGATTTTCCTTTTCTTATCAATTAACTGTTGGATCTCATTATCATTTTCATCAAATCAGCCTTGATGTTAGTTTGGTATCCAATGGCTTCTTCACAGGCTGTAATGACAGAGATCTTCAGTTTATTCCAATGTTCCTCAAAATGTTCAGGGTGTACCATGGATAGACAATTATTGAGTGTTGTTTGGAGAAGGCCTCATTTTGGAGGACTTTTGAAGGGCTTGGGTGTTCATTTTACATCTTTTCTTTCTTTCTTGGAGTCTATGTTTGGGAGTGATATTGATGGTCATTGTGGATCAAATTATGCTGTAGTCTGTCCAGCAGTCATCAGCACTTGTCATGGCTCACGTGAGAAGCACATAAAGTCAGTTTCTGGCACATATAATTACATAGTCTTAGAGGTGCCAATATTTTGACCAGGGGTACTTCCATGATATCTTAAACTTGTTTTTCTGGTGGAAGAACATGTTGCTACTGACAAGGTTGCATTCCACATATTTGGTGAAAAGTAGCATGTCATTTAAGTTGCACTTTCCAATCCCATATTTTCTTATAGTCCTGGCCACATGTCATAATCCCATCCAACTCTTGAATTAAAGTCACCCAGGAGGATGATTTTGTCCTCTTTAGGTATCTTTGATAGGATGGTTTCCAGCTGACAGTAAAATATTCCATGATGTCTTTCTCAGCATCTACTGTTGATACATAAGCACTCATGATAGTTGCCTGCTGGTTTTTGGCAAGATTAATTTGAAGAGTTGAGTTAGTTAATGGCAATGGGTGCTTCAGACAGATGCTTCACCTGGTGAAGCACCTTGGATAGGTTCCTGTTATATCTGTATTAAAACTAGAAAAAGATTCACTAATGCTCTGAGATGTGTCACTACTCCTCAATTTTCATGACAAATTATTTATTTATTATTATTTATTTATTTAAAGCATTTATATTCCGTCCTTCTCACCCTGAAGGGGAATCAGGGCGGAGCACAGCATATATACGGCAAACATCCACAGAACAAGAATATAATTATTCATTCGGTTGTTTCCTTGAATGAAGCAATGAGTACCTTTCACAATTGTCTTCCTGCAATAAGAAAATATTTTGAAACTTATTTGCAATTCAGGTCTCATTTTTCACAAAATTCACAGATGTTTGTTTTGCACAGGGTATAGGGTTTTATGCAAATGAAATCGCATTTTCTGTACAGAAAATAATATTTCTTTGTTCTATTAGTATTTCCATACAGAATGTGTTGTTTCCAGCAAATACGTTGTTTTTCTGTGCAACTCTATCATATTTTTATATTGTGCAGAATTGAAGCATTTTCTGAGCAAGAAATATGCATATAAATATTTTGCACAGAATTTTTTTTCTATATAGAAATCTTTATTTTCAGCACTAAACAGCCTGGGTCAAATTTTACATGGGATAATTTCCAAACTGTGAAAATTCTCATTAGTTCAGGAGAATTGGCAATGAAAGAAGTGGTATTCATCAGAAGGGTGGCATAGTGGAATCACTGTGTATATGAGCACAGATTTATAATATGCCAGTATGGTTTAGATTAGTGTCCAAGGTGTTTAAAATTAATTATGCATTAGGATTAGTATTTTACCACTAAGAACATGACTGTTTTAGCCTTGAAGATAATGATTCTTTTGGTGGTTTCTCTTAAAACCACCTGGAACAAAACCAGCTAAGCTGTGAATTTAAACCCTTAGTGAAGTTTCTCTTTGCACTCAACACAAATACTTACTGAAGGCAGCGGGAGACTTTCCATTTATCAAATATGCTAGATTGTGCCTAGAGTGTGGATAGATCTTCAAGTAGTTTTTTAGGCTCAAATTTTCTTAACCTCTTAAGAAATCAGTCAGAAGATACTGAATTGCCTTTATACGATTGGCTGGATTTGAAGGCACCCTCCTGTTTCTAGAATGGCCTTTTTTACACCACATGGTGTGTGAAAAAAATGAAACTTAATCCAAAACTGTTACAAGAACTGCTATAGAACTGAGCTGTAACAGCACTGCATTGACTCGTCTACTAACACATATGAGTGTTGGTGGTTCCACTAGTGTTGTTGGTACAATATTTTCATCCTGCTCCTAGTTTTCATGAGCTAATCATAGTTATAACTGCCAGAAGATTTCAACAGCATCTACTTATATAATGCACTGTATTTAAATAATTCATAATTTTTAATTTTTAAAAATGTATTAACATTAGGAACTGTCCACCCACAGCATTTTGAAAGACGCTCACTGCTGGGGCTCATTTGCAGTCTCGAACTGCCTTCCAGCCTTTTGCTTTGAACAGTTATTACCCAGAGTAGATAATATCACAGCACCTTTTATCTATATTGTGCTTGTTTGCATTTTGGAAACCACCTTCTGGGGAAGGAGTCATGAAAATAATAAATAATTAAAGCTGGCAATTTAAATAAAATAAAACAAATTCTTGATCAAATATATTTTATATCCCCCAGTGTTATCTATCCTTGTAATGTCAGTGTCAGTTTGTAAATTTCCACTTCTATACAGTTTGGAATCAGATAAAAAACAAATCAATTTCTAGATTTCAAGAACAGCCAAGGAGAACATAAGACAATTGTCCATTCTCCTCCACTCTTAAGGAGTGTGCTTGGGACTTCAATTCCCAGAACCCCCTCTTGTGGTTTCTTTTTTAAAAATGTTATGGTAAAATCTTTTTTAAATTCCTCAAAAATAGTGTATTGGTGAAATGTTCTGAAACTTGGTGGGTTTGTAGGTAAAAATGCTGATAGGCTTAAAATGGCAGAGAAACAAGCCTCTAAAGTTTCCCCATTGGCACCAATGGACAGAACTTTTTGGCACAAAAACAGAAACCCCTCCCCAATTTGGGAATTTCCTTAAAAGCAAAATGCAGGGGGGGGGGGTGCAAAAACTGGCACTGAAAATGGCATGAGGTTTTTTGAATTGCACATTCCTATTTCTTAGTGGGCTACTGTGAATTTTTTTCCTTAGAATCCTTAGAATCTGAAGCAAAGCATGACTTTGGCCCCTTTTAAAATGTGGGATCATTCCAAGATGGAACTGGCCACAACTGTTCATATTACTATGCTACATTCCCTTTCTGAATGGCTCAGGGACACCAGATAGCATTTACTGTCTTCCTCCTGTCCTTGTCATTGCAGTAGCCAATAGGTGCAAAATGGTTAATGGCTATCACTTGTGGATGTTGGTTGGGACAACCTTAATGGTGGCTTAGGTTTATTTGCATTTACTATAGATCAGGCATGGGCAAACCCAGGACTGCAAGCCAGACATGGCCTTTTGGGCTCTTTGCCCAGGCCCCTGTCTGCTTTGGCCTTTCTTTCAGTATGTGGACACAGCAGCTCAGTGTGGCCCCAGGCTGAGAGGAGGGCTGAGGCAGAGACACGCCTCTGCCAAGCGCTTTCTGGAGAGCACTCAGCAGTGGTGTGTTTGTCTCCCTCCTCCTGGCCTGGGGAAATGCAGGCCATTGCCTTCTCAGGGCCCAGAGAAGAGCCGGGGAGAGAAACACGCTGTTGCCAAGTGTGCTTGACAGCAGCGTGTTTCTCTCCCTTCTTTGGGACCAAGGAAGAAGAGCCAGGGAGAGAAACATGCCTTTGCCAAACCTGCTTGACAGCAGCCTGTTTCTCTCCCTTCTCTAGGCCTGAGGAAGGCAGGCTGTTGCCTTCCTGGGACACAGAGAAGAGCTGGGGAGAGAAACATGCCACCACTGTTTTACAGCAGCATGTTTGTATCCCTCTTCTGAGCCACTGCCTTCCTGGGGCCCTGAAGAGCTGGGGAGGGAAACAAGCTGCTGTCAAGCGACAGCAGTGTGTTTGTCTCACTGGAGATAGACCCACCCCTTCCCTCCCCACCATTCTGCCTCAGCTCTGACCCCTCTGGCCTATCCCTGCCTCTTCTGGCCCATGACCCCATCTCTTCTGCCCCCACCCACATGCCCTCCCGACCCAGGCCTTGCAGTCAGGCCCACAAGGTAGCCCCAGGTTAAAAACGTTTGCCCATGCCTGTTAAACAGTATCACACCTCTCATAATTGCCAATGTGAACATAGTAAGTTTCAGTGGACATTGTCCATATAGGCTGTTTCTATGTGGATACTTTACCCTCGGACCATTATGGGTCAGTCCTTGGATAGATGACCACCCTTCTTGTTTTCATCATAACAACCACTGGGTGCATGGTGGCTAGTGGCTGCCACCCAACAGATGGCCATCTGTTGGGGGTGCTTTGAATGCAATTTTCCTGCTTCCTAGCAAGGGGTTGGACTGGATGGCCCATGAGGTCTCTTCCAACTCAATGATTCTATGATTCTATCACTAGGAGTCATGTCTATCAGGGTGCCAGGGCAATGTGGATGGAGGGTAGAAAGTAGGAATCAGACCCTTATTTTCCCCCTCCCTTCTCCAATTGCCATGGTTTCTGTTTTCACCATATGTTCAGGAATGTATCCCCTGCAAATATGGGGGCAACTTGTTGTGCTGTATGTTCATATATTTCACTTTTCTTTTGCATATTTCCTTTATTATCTATTTAGTAGCTTTGATATAGTACACTCTTATATAGTCTGTAATTCTAATTTAATTAAAAAGTGAAATATAACGTTTTGCTTTATAAGAAAAGTTTTACTTTATAAGAAAAAGTGAAATATAAAGTTTTGAGTTCCTACATCTACATCGTGGCATGTGACATCCAACAGAGATTAGTGGTTAATGATATCTAATTGTTAGTTATAGAATATTGCATGTATTCTTTCATTTAGCTTTTACTGTTATCAATCATAATTCAAAACATAAAAGACATTTTAGAAATCACAGTGCTGCCATAAATAGCAAGATTGCTGACTTAAGAGCCGTCACCCAGTAATATCTCATAAAAAAATAAATAGGATCTTATTACTGTCATTTTAGGCACCATGTCTGGATTAAAATGTGCTGTTCATAACAGAAAAAATGAAAGGTGTTTAGATTACTGCAAATATGAGTGAAATATCATTGTCCAAGAGGACAGAGAAGGCATTATTCATTTATTCCGCTAGTCCCATTTCAAATAAAAAAAAACATATCCTGCAGTTTCGGTCTATAGAATACGCCTTGTATGACAACATTGTTGATCAGTCTGTTCATTTTCTCAAAACGGATGTATCATGGCTTGTACACTATGAATTTTTCTATCAGTCTAGTTGTCATTATTCCTTCTGCCAACCCCGCATGAGTACAAAAAATTACATTTCTGTAAATTATAATTTGTAAATGTGCTAGGCAGCCCTCTCACCCTTCCCAGAACTGTCATTTCCAGTGATAATGTTTGTTAAAATGGGATGTGTTTCTTAAAGAAGGGAGTTAACATATCTATAGTTGTCTTCCAAGAACAGTACTCATCTCAGACTAATTTGACTCAAGTTTCATACCCCCTAACTGTCCTAGTTTGGCAAGGACAGTACTGACTCATCCTCTGTTGTGCCACTTTTATAGTTGCTTTCAAAATCTCCCTTTTCTCCTCCCTTCCTCCCACTTTCCCCTTTTGTCTTCAATTTACTTTAGTTGATACAAACTGAGTTCAAACTGAAGAAATAGTTTGCACTCCCTTTAACTCAGCAAGAGGAAGAGGGGAATCTTGCTCTTCCCAGTAGACTTGGGCAACATCGACTGCTTCAGCTTCTCTTAGCTTTTATAGTCTTGCTTATTCATAAAAGTTGCCACTCTGATATTGATTGTCCCAATGTGTCCTGCCTTTGATCTGTGAAATGTTGGAAGGTATCCTTAAGTGTTCACTCACAGGTAGCCAGCTCCACCAGTAGCTGGTGAAAATTGCAAAAGAAATAAAAACCCATTCAGTTCTTCATCCCTTTATCTCTTAATGTTCATTGTGGTCTTGGGGACCACCAGAGAAGACATTGTGGTCTCCAGGCCATAGTGAAACAAAACCACTGTTGTGGCACTTAGTTCAGAAATTCTGCCCACAAAAATTAGCTGCTCAATACATCAGAAATGTCAAAGTTATTACATCCTTTCCCCCTTATTCTGTAGAGAGCCTGTTTTTTCCTCTCTCTGTATATCTCTGCAGGAAGTTAAATTATGTTTGCGTCAGGAGAGGACAGCAAGAGGCTGTTTTTCCCCTAGCAGGGATCCAGACTACAAGCTCTCATGAGCTTTGAATTTTCAGCAATTAACTGGATCGTATCTGGTGTGAAAACAAATTGATTAGTTATGCTGGCTGTTAAGGAATCCGTTAGTAACGGTGGAATTCAGCTTACGTGCAGCCACAGCTGTTTTCATTTCCTGTGCAGGTGCTTTAATGAAATATGCAAGACTTTTTGGAGATAATGATACAGATGGAGGTTTGCACGGGGGATTTTCATCAGGTAATTTCTCCACCCTCAACTCAGTAGGCATGCAATATGTTTGAGATCAACCACAAAAGTATAATTAATGTTGGTTTTTATTATGGAGGTCCTAAATTTAGAATTTCATAGAAGCAATTTCTATGCATGGTTGTGAAAACTGGACAGTGAAGAAAGTGTATAGGAAGAAAAGCAACTCATTTGAAATATGGTGCTAGAGAAGAGTTCTGCAGAAACCCTAGACAGCAAAAAAAAAAAAAAGAAGAAGAAGAAGAAGAAGCAAAGAAATTAGTCTTAGAGCAAATCAAGCCTGATTTCTCCCTTGAAATCAAGGTGACTAAACTGAGACTGCCATACTTTGGACATACTATGAGTAAACCTGACTCACTAGAAAAGAAAATGATTCTTGGTAAGGTAGAAGGCAATAAAAAAAGAGGAATGCCCTATTAGAGGTTTCATACTCTGCAGATCTGTTATCTGCAATACCTGGTAGGGTGATTTGGAGGTATCTCATTCAAAAGGTTACCAAAAATTGGTCAACTTGATGGCAGTTAACAACAATAAGAACAAGAAATATACAAAAAGTCTTCCAGTCTACTGCTAACTTTACACCATCTCCTTGGGATGGAAATCTGCGAACTCATTTTCCCTCTGTTCTAGGATCCATTTTGCCCCTCCTTAGCCATAGTTTTATATTCCTGCTTTCTTGATGTTAAACATGATAAATGCTAATTTTTGTTAAAGAGATGGAGTTGGAGCTTTGTTATGTCATCTGATGCAGAGTTTAGACAAAATATCTTTGGACTACAAAGCCCCAAAACTCTGCTCTGCTTGAACACTGGCAAAGCTAAGCAAATCTGCCTAACCCCCCTGTGTATATCGCTGTGATCTTTGTTGACAGAAAGACAACTATCAAGTTATTAAAATCCCCAAGGTAACCTATTGAAGTGCAAACCATCGCTTGTACGGAGCTAATGTGTTAGATCTGCCCGGTGTTTGTTTGAAGCAAGCCTTGACAACAAGCAAAGGAGACAAAAAAATCAAAATCTGTGTCCTACAACTCAAACACTAAAGCACATCATTCCCTGGGCCATATATTTATAACATCATTTTTATTTTCACTTGCAGAATAAATGGCAATTGCCATTATCACTGCCTGTGATTTCATTCAGCTAGCCCATGTAGTAACAATTGCCTTGTCTAAAGCATTATCGTATGAGTGAGGTTCCTTCTGTATGGATTGATATTGTTTGTACATAAAGAAGATGTTCCATTTATATGGATGATACAAGTTTCAGATTGTGCTGGAAGATCTTAGAGATTTGGACTGTCAGACCCTGGAAAACTGGAGCAAAGCTATGTTTAAATGCCTGTGTTCTGTTTATTGGATCATTATTTTGCCCCGCAAGCCAATTTGACATCTTGAGCAATGAGCAGCTTATAGATAATGGTATTGCTATATACCTCTGAGTAACATCTGCCATCCGTAACCGGGCCCTGTTTGCCCCGCTAGCTCACTTGTCATCTTGAGCAATGATCAGCTTATATGCCCCCAATGGAACCCCAGTGTTGGCTCTGGGAAATTAATGCTTTTGTTTGATGTTATGTTTTGTTTTGTTTTATGTTTGATACCATAGGGTGTGTTTAAATTTAATTTCAATCGTTAAGCTATAATTTCTATTTATAAATTGCTCATTGCTATATGAGTATTAGCCGCTGTGTTCAGGCATTGAATGTTTGCCTTTTTGTGACTGTAATCTGCCCTGATTCTCTCTGGGACGATAGGGTGGAATATAAATAAAGGTGGTATTATTATTATTATTATTATTATTATTATTATTATTATTATTGAAGGCACAATTCTGCTTTATTGCTTTCATAGAGAGCTTTGGCTTTTATTGTCAGTATCCACATTTCTTCATGCATGCTCCCATTTCTTTCCACTTGTGATTTGTATCTCACATACACACCTGGCTCCAAAGAACTCTGGAAACCAGGTGAGCGACTTGCAAATTTTGGAAATCTAGAAAATGTGGAGCATCCTATGAAAATCCTGTTCTGAGCAGGAAATTTATTGAGAAAATTGGCAGAAAGAGGTTTAAATGCACGTGAAGGTATTTTCTTACTCATTATAAAAAGGTATAAGGTTATGTATTTTGATCATATTGATGAAGGTTTTTCTCTCTCAGCCTGATAGATTTTTTCAGTATCCTGTGAGTTATTTTCTCCCTCCCAGCCCACCCCTCCTGGTGTGTTGTTTTCCCAAAACAGTCAATATGTTCACATTACTGGAAGCCAAGGACATTACCAGATTAAAGTATAAACACATTTTACACATTTGTTACTTTCAAAATGTTAGTTTCTCTGAAATATAGGAAAAAGTATTTACTACATTAAAGAAAGCAGATAAACTTATGTAGGCATTTATTTCCAAGCTTGGTCAATAAGATTTCCAAACCTTTATTAAAATCTCTTATGGTTTTACTATTTATTTTTAAAGCTTGTCATGCTGGCTTAACCTGTTGGCTGAGCCAGCATAGTGTAATGGTCCAAGCAGGATTCCAGGGTTTCAAGTTCTGTGTCATCAAGGAAATCCACTGGATGACACTCATTCTCAGAAGAAGGCAATAGCTACCTCCTCTTGAACAAAAATTTCCCAAAAGCCGATAATACGATCTATTTGTTGTTTTCTTGGCAAGTCTCATAACTTACCTCTGAATTTAGAACTCCAAGTCGTGCAGGAGTCAGATTTCTAGAAATTTACAGCTCCTCCTAATGGTGGTCTTTCCGAGTTCAAGGATCTGAAATAGTTTGGAGGGGGGGGGGGTGCAAGAGGCCATAAATGCATTCAAATACACAATACAGTGCTTTGAAGATCATAAGTAAAAGCTATGTTGACCCCATTGACTGTTAAGAACCTGGTGTCTTGAGACAGATGCCTGTAGTACCTCCTTGGCATCTTTGTTGTCTGCAGCCATTTGATCTTGATGACTAGCAGTATCCTTCAGAGTTAGTGCTTTCTTAAGCTTGGACTTGCTATGTTTGATGATGACTGGTTTACTCCTTGTTGGCTTTATGTGTCTGGACTATTGCCTTGCTCTAATGCAGGAGTCCTCAAACGTTTAAAGCAGAGGGACGGTTCACTGTCCCTCAGACTGTTGTGGGAAAGAACAATGCAGTATTTAAAATGATGGAAAATTTTAACCAACATAAACGTACCAGTATTTCAATGGGAATGGTGGGCCTGTTTTTGGTTGACCAGATAGCCAAGTTAATTCAAGTTGTTGCTGTTGTTGTGTGACTTGATGTTGTTTCAGACTTAGGGTGACCCTAAGTCTAAAGTTAAGACCAGGGGCTGAGTAAATGACCTTGGAGGGGCACATTCGGCCCGCAGGCCTTAGTTTGAGAACCCCTGCTGTAATGTCTTCTGGACTGGTTGATAACCACCTTCTTGTTTCTCCTTTTATCTTGCTTGATAACTTATGACTGACCTGACTAAATTAACTACTTGACAACTCTTACACTCCAACTACCTGACTCCTGAATCACTTGCTGATTGGAGCATGGGATAACAAGATTTGTTCAGAGGGGCTTTGCTTTAACCTTCCTCTGAAGCTGAAGGAGTGTTCCTTGTCCATGATCACTCTGTGGGTTTCTATAGCCGTGACCATATTTAAACTGTGATCCTTAGATTCACAGTCCAGTGCTCAAACCACTACACCACACTGGATCCCAGGTTCCCCTTAGGATCTTCAAAAGTTGAAAATCATTCAAAAGCACCCAATGGCCACGACAACTGTAAATAAATAAAATTAATACACAAAAGATAAAAGAGCATATAAAATGAATATTAAAGTGGAGAGATTTATTTCTGTATGGTACAGTGAGCTGGTAGTGTCAGGAGTGACTTGAGAAACTGCAAGTCGCTTCTGGTGTGAGAGAATTGGCTGTCTGCAAGGACGTTGCCCAGGGGACGCCCGGATGATTTGATGTTTTTATCATCCTTTTGGGAGGCTTCTCTCATGTCCCCACATGAGGAGCTGGAGCTGATAGAGGGAGCTCATCCGTCTCTCCCCAGATTCGAACCTGCGACCTGTCGGTCTTCAGTCCTGCCGGCACAGGGGTTTAACCCACTCCTAGCTGGTAGAAGTGATAGTTCGATATATTTTTGGACAGCAGTTTCCATAATTTGTCACTGTTGGCTATGTGAATTAGGGCAGATGATCCAGAAACTTCCAGAATGCTACAGCAAAATATTGTTTTGCCTTCGCAATTAAAAAACTAGAAAGAAGAAGTCAAATAGCTATCTCAAGGTGGAATGTTCGGAAAATAATCCAGCCACTAAAGAATCAATATCTCATGTTACCAGCATACTTCTTAACAATACCTTGAAACTGATGAGACTAACAGTAAACCCTGTCAAAAATTATCATTTGTCACAGGAAAGTATTTTTACAACCTAATACAGCTTTCTTCATCTCTGTACTCCTACCAAACAATACGCCCTCCCCCCCCCCCCGCCCCCAGTAATTAAAATGATTGAAACAGCACCAGCAAAAACAAGGTTACAAATGAATGATAACATTGTGTGTTCCTGTCTCTTCAATGTGAGTGAATGTACCATGGTGATTCTACAATAAACCTACATCTGGAAAAAGTCCAGAAAGCTTTCTCTGCCTATTTAAAAACAGGGAGCGGAAGAAAAAGCAAATCTTGTGTATTCTGCTTTCACTAGCAGACTAATAATAAAGGTTTATTGCTGAGAGCTGGTATCACATTGGAAACTGAACAGACCTTTTGTACAGTCTCGATTAGATTTGCTTGCCAAATTTAACCTAATTAGTTTAGTTACTTATTTGGTTTGAGGCATGTTGCTCCAGGGCTGAGTGTGGATTCTGTTAATATTAATTAGATGAGAAATGTCTTGTTTAAGGAAGCTGCTTGAAGATTCACTAAATAGTTCCATATGCCCCCTCTGAAGCAGAAATCTTAAACTCATGGTCTAAAAGAGGACAGTTAGGGTACTGATCATTGTACTGCCACCAAACATTGTCCAGACAACAGAACTGTACAGTCACTCATAACACAGGTTAATTAATTAAGTCCTGAATTAGAAAAAAATTACACCTATTCATAGTGTAGAAATGGGAAAGATTTATTGCATTTGACTTATTGCAGACCTTGGGAAAAGTGATTTTTGTAGCTGTAGGATTCAGTGAATTGTAGCCCACTCCAAAGTTACTTTCCCAAGCTCTGATTTATTTAAAGCATTTGCATCCTGTCCTGTTAATAGACTGTTTGTATTTGCTATTTGTCAGCAAGTCAGCTTCATTTGGTAATGTAATTATTTATGAAGTTTCTCCTCAATCATAGCAATGAAAAATTTCAGCAACTGTGTTCCTGCAATTAGAAAGTTTTTGAAAACAATGCAATTTTCAAAGGCCAGTTACTACATTTTCATATCCCCCACATTTTACAGATAATAACTAGGGCATGTATGACCAATTAACACCAGAGTATGGTCAAGATGACCAATGTTGTTAATGAAGGAGAAAATGCAAATGGGGGGAGGGGATGAAAGAGTTTACTTTTGCCTGATCCTACTGGAATAGGTAAGATCCTGCCCTCTTCTCTACTCTCTTCTGCTGATTTAATTGAATGTAAACTTCTGCACATTTAGTTTGTAGCAATTGAAATATGCTGAGGACAAAGAAGTATCATGGGAAGAGGAAGAAAACCTAAAATATTTTAATAGCAGCCAAATAAGTAGGATGGCAGGGGATTAATCAAATCATGAGGCAGCATTTCAAAGAAAGTACACTCATGGAACCATGGATCTGTGAATTAGCACTAATGTACCCATATGCTGCTTGCATGACTTGTGTGATAAAGCCTTACATTTCAATCTTGTGTAAAGAGGAACCCATTCATCTCACTATGTTTCTTCTAGCTACATTTTGAAACAAGACTCTTGCCAACCTTGCAGCCAACATACATTTTTGTAATTGTCAGGCATGAAAGCCTATCACATTGGACTGGGGAGGAAACTGGAACACCATCAGAAGCCTTCTCAGCATAAAGAGGAATTATTGTTTGGATGTGCTTCAACAGTCTTACTTGGCTTGCCTAAGATATGGTCTTTGGGGATGGGATACATCTTCCTCACTTAGACTATTTCTGACACTAAGAACAACTGTCAGAATTTCCATTCTCTGACAGCCTCCTGGGTTGGCTCTCCTGCTGAAGCCATCTGGAATAATCTGTTTTGCCGCATCCCTTGTAGAAGCAGGTATGCTTTCTTCCTGGGGTGATTCAATAGTCTGGACTTTGCAGAACTGCTTTTCATGAAGGATTTCATTCTGTCTGTTTGTTTAATGATAAACATCATTCTTAGCATTTATATAGCATATGTTGAGTGCTCAAGACACAAACCTGTGCACTCATCTTTGTCATCCTGAGAACAGAACCACATTCTGAATTGTATGTCAAAAGCAGTAGCACCAAATAATAATAATAATAATAATAATAATAATAATCTTTATTTATACCCCGCCACCATCTCCCCGATGGGGACTTGGAGTGGCTTACAAGGGCCCAAGCCCGGCCAACATATTACAGCAATAAAATCAAAATATAAACAGCAAACAACAACAACATCAGAATTACAAAAAAAGAGTCATTAATGGCTTCAGTATCAATGGACCTTTGAATCCTTTCTGTGTTTTACCCTGAACTTCAAAGGTGTTATTCAAGGCAATGAATCTTTTCCCTAAATAGATTTTGTACCTCGGACAGCTTTTTAAAAATGCAAAGTTCAGTTTGGAGTAGATTGAGGGGCGGAAAGCTCTCAGTTAATAAATGTCAACAACTGCATTGCTTTCAATAACAATTAAAGATCTGTTTTGCTAGATATTTTCTAGCTGGTCACATTATCTATTATGGTTTTCAAATGAATGATAGTTTACAATGAGTCCTTACTATCTGATGGGATTTTTTTCAAAGCCCCCCTCCCCCCGGCCTCATTGATACCAAAATTTGTGGATGCTCAAGTCCCATTATATGCATTTACATAGTAAAATAGTGTTCCTTATATAAAACGGTGACGCAAGGTTTGCTTTTGGTTTTCTTTTTTAAAGATTTTAAAGTCCATGGATGATTATAAATATGTGGATATACAGAACTCCTGGATATAGAAGAGCTACTATATATCATTGCTGTTGCATAGGGTTAAATGGCATTCCTATTTAAGATGATTAATAGGAAAATGATCTAAAAATCCTTTTAAAAAAGTAAAACCATACTCTCTCAAATGTCAGGCTACAGAAGTTTTGATCCTATTTCTAAATCCTATAGCAGTACTGATGAGATAAAATCCCATCCCACTGGGTATCCAAGAGGCCATGTGTACTGATGAAGTCTTTTCACAAGGACCCAAAGTTTTGTGAAGAAGCACAAAAGTAGACAAAGTCATCAGCCACACTCACTGCAGTTCAATGATTTGGATCCTTATGAAGCTATATTTGAGAAGACACTCATTACATAGTTTCCCTGCCTGTTCAGCCTTGCTCAGATGCTCTCCTGTATTTAGACAGACTTGGGAAGCTTCAGCCATTAAATGCAACAAGGCAGTGAAGGCTGAAGCTTCCTGTAGTAATTTTCATTATATCTCCCCAGATTATGTTGTTCATTAAACCCATCTGCTGTAAATTTTTGTGAAAATATAGGAGTTTGGAAAACTCACTCTTTTTATTGCATCTTCTAAAATCTCCCACTCAAAATGACTGGCAAGCAGATCTGGGAACTGCAATACCAAAAAACCCTTATACCCCTTTCCACTTCTTGAAACTATATATAGCATTCTTTGGTAAATTTGGTTGGATAGATTTAGATCTGCTGGCCAGATGGATGTTTGTAAATCTTTGTTAGGGCATTTATATGTAGTACTTCTTTGAGGAATAAGTTCCTTGCAGTGTAGCCTGAAATTCCCCACACACCACATGACTTCAGCTTATGGACTCTCTATTCTTTCTAACCACTGTCTTGAAGATATCTCATACCATCAGTCTTGAATATGTGGGTGCTTTTTAATTGCTTGGTAGTAAATATCTGCCTGAGGCAGCAAATATGTCCTGAAGGTATAAAGTATGAAATATAATCTGTACTTAATCATATTTGTTGTACATCCACAAAGCCACTGGTTGGTTCTAACTGTATTAAGGAGGATATTGAGGTATGGGGTTCCAGGGTTAACTCAAAGCAAATATAAGGTCTTTTGGGAAAGGCAAAGGTGTGTGTGTGCAGATGTAGAATGATTGTTGAGGAAACATTGTAAGGAAAGCATTCCTGAACATATGAACGTATGATTTAGTTGTCGTGTGCCTTCAAATTGTTTCTGGCCTGTGTTGACCTTAATTGAAGCCTATTTATTTATGTATTTTATATCCCACTTTTCTCCTAGCAAATATCCTAAAACTGTGAAATAGAACCAAGAAAGCCCTATCACAGTGTTTTCAAGGCAATACTTGTTTGGTAGAGGTTGGCATTGCCTTCCTCTCAGGCTAAGTGTGTGTGGCTTGCCCAAAGTCACCCAGTGGATTTCATGGCCAAGTCAGAAGTTGAACCCTTGTCTCTAGAGACATACTCCACTACTCAAACCAGTACACCAGTTATTACTACTGATCTAATTTGAGATAACATTTGAACTGGAATATTACAGATGTTTTGTGTCTTATGTTAACTAACAAGAATTATAGGTGGTGCTGATTAATGGATTTTGTTTTTCCTTTGTCCCTTAACAGATGAGAATAGGAATTCACTCAGGTTCTGTTCTTGCTGGAGTTGTCGGTGTAAGAATGCCAAGGTATTGTCTCTTTGGTAACAACGTTACCCTAGCAAGCAAATTTGAGTCGGGAAGCCATCCTCGTCGTGTCAATGTTAGCCCTACTACATACCAGTAAGTGTTCAAATCACATTTTATTTTTATCCTAATCTTTTTTTAAAAAAAACACATTTTATTTTATTTTATTCATTTATGAGAAAATATATATACATAAAATGTAAAAAAAGAAAATGAAAAGCTATACTACCAAGTACAAAACATTACATGTTTCCAACATAGAGTTCACTGAAGGATACTTTTTAAGAATTGCATTCAACAAGTGGTAGACATAATCGTTTTAGTCTGAATCAGTATGCAAAGAGAACTCATAACACTGTTGAGATGAAATGAAATGAATAAATTGGTAGCATAAGCTTTTCTAGACTTAAGTCTAGATCCAGGGAAGTCATGCTACCCCCTATCGTGCCTTGGTCAGACCACACCTGGAAGACTGTGTCCAATTCTGTGCACCACAATTGAAGGGAGATGTTGACCACCTGGAATGTGTCCAGAGGAGGGCAACTAAAATGGTCAAGGGTCTGGAGAACAAGGCCTATGAGGAGTAGGTTAAAGAGCTGGGCATGTTTAGCCTGAAGAAGTGAAGGCTGATAGGAGACATGATGAGGGCCATGTATAAATATGTGTGGGAAAGTCATAGGGAGGAGGGAGCAAGCTTGTTTGCTGCTGCCCTGGAGACTAGAATGTGGAACAATGGCTTCAAACTACAGGAAAGGAGATTCCACCTGAACATTAGGAAGAAGTTCCTGACTGTGAGAGCTGTTCAGCAGTGGAACCCTCTGCCCCGGAGTGTGGTGGAGGATCCTTCTTTGGAGGCTTTTAAACAGAGGATGGATGGCCATCTTTTGGGGGGTGCTTTGAATGCAGTTTTCCTGCTTCTTGGGAGGGAGTTATACTGGATGGCCCACAAGGTCTCTTCCAACCCTATGATTCTATGATTCATCAGTTACATGAAATGAAGTGTCTGTAGACAGACCTTTATAGCTATGAATGAGCAGGCATTATATAGGAACTGAACTTGTCACTTCATCACCATACTCAAAAGCTTTGCATCTCTATTGTTATTCACACATATCACCTGCTCATAATGTTGTAGCTAAAATCCTAGAAATTTTGAAAACATTGATGATTATAGAAAACATCACGAATAATAATAATAATAATAATAATAATAATAATAATAATAAATGTGTTATGATCAAAAGATCAGGTGAAAAATATCAGTGAAAACAACACAAACCTGTAATGTGTGCAGCTGAAATTATGTGTCCAAAGTGTTATTGCAAGTTGGTAAGAAGAGTAGCTCTGAATGGAGTGCATGTGCATTAGAAAGTACAAAAAGTAAATTAGCATTGATTTTTAATCTTGTAATTATATTAATCCAGTATATGAAATATGGGCTTATGAAACATGTTTTTGTGCTTATATCTAATTGCTGGGATATTCTATATCTTGTATCCAGCTACAGGGATATTTTTAATAAGAAATGAAACATGTCTGCTGAAATATATTATTTGCTTTAAAAGAAACAAAATGTCTTTTAAAAGAAAAATACACAACATTTTATAGACAGTCACTTGATCCCCCCCCCCCCCCCGGATGATATCCGCTATTGTGGTCTGCACCCCTCACATACTTGGGATACTACTAACAACACATTTTATAATTTTGAGTATAATTGGCTTTCTTCTGCTGTTTCCCCTTGGTTACAGTTCACAGACTATTCACCATAAGGATACAGCTTCTTACTTAGAATTGTTGAATTAGAATGTTAGTCCCCTTGGGAGGGAAATGAAGACTGGTTCAATGAGAGGGCAGTCTTCTTTAGCAGAATTTGCAGAGAAGTGCACTGAATTGTCAGAGGCTATTTTCAGTAATGCAAGGAAACAGGCAATATTCAAGTTATATAACTTCAAAGTTTACTAGTGATATTAGAGTATATATTATAAATATGTAATGCATATATTGCCTTGCTCCTGACTAAGTAAAAGAAATGTTTCAGATTCAGGTGCCGTTCTAGAAAACTGGCACTTACCATCTTGAAGAAGAAAGAGAGGAGAGAGTCTTTATCTTTCCAGACACCATAGTCATCAATGATCTCACATGTTGAGGTCATTGATGACCATGCATTACAATTTACAGTTGAGCAAATAGAGGCAATGTTAATAGGACAGAGTAATGCACATACAAGTAGGTCCTCTGTGGCATCTACACAAAAGGGGGGAAACCATGAGGGAATACTTTTCTAGGCATTTATAGGGTTTCCAGTATGATTCTGCGGTCAACTTTCACCAGAAACTGACAATAGAATCACACTGGAGGATCTCCAAATGTATAGAGAAGTGATGTCTCTATTCATTTCTAAGTCCTTTAACACAATAAACTTCTGGCAGAAGTTGACCATAGAATCATGTTGGAGAACCTAGAGCTCTATTAATAATCAAGTTCATGACTAATGAAATCTGCAAGAGTTAAACCTGCAAATGTGGAGGGTTGACTATACCATTTAAAGCCCACATTTCTCAAATAGGATTGGGAGAGGGTTGTGTGGAGAGAATATTCAATTGAAGCAGCATTTATCCAATAATAATATTAGTTCTTATTTCTTAGATTTGTCGACTCTAATTCATAGTGGATTTTTTTCAAGATTCTTTCCAGTTTAGAGATTTCTGATACTATCTAGTGGTCTCAATCCTAATATTAGCCAGGCCCAACCCTGTTTAGTTTCTTAAATCAGAAGAGATCAGTGTATTTAGCATGCCGATTAACCTTGACCTCACCAGCTCTCTTCAAAAATAAAGCAGATACACTGCAGAAAAAATGGAAATATCACTTATTCTTTATCTGTTTTAACAAATTTCTATCCAGCTTTTCAGCACCCAAGAGATTTTTAGACATAAAACTGACCCAATTTTCCTTGTTGTCCTTGTACTTCTATATTACATTAATTCTTTGAATGCTACATTGCATTCATTTTTATCTCATTATTTTGACTGTGGATGGTTGGTTGTTCTGAGGGACTTTTTTTAGAAATAATTTTTATTTAAACATTTCCAAATAAAAGTACAAATTAAATTCATACTAGGAGTGTGGGGGTGAGCGAAAAGAGAATGAAGAGGAATAGTTTGAAGATAGAAGATATGTTATTGGTTAGTTACATGTTTACAAATATCTAATATGTCGCAAAGAAAGAACAATGAGTATGGGGGTTATTGGGTATGGGGATGTTCTTTAATATTCCCTGATCCAAAATCACCTTTCAAACTATGAGTGTGAAAATCTCTCTGTCTTGATTTTTGTATTTTCCTCCAAATCCAACTTGAATTTTCCTCCTATCCTACTTTTGTATCCATCATTGAGATTGTGGAGTATTTCACATGCCATTTTTGTGCATTTTTACATATATTTCTTAAACTGGGTATTTATTTACATGTTTAATCTAGCATATATGCTAATGTAAAAATCAAATTGAGGACACATTTTTGGTGCCAAAATTATAGAATTTGACTTGACCCTCAGATTAGTTGAGGGTCATTCCACAGAGAGGGCAAAGAAACAGCATTGCCTCAGGGAGGCAGCTGCCCTAGCTGCTGGCATTTTTGCACCTAGGCCTTGGAAAAGCCCAGAAGTGGTGCTACAGCATAGACAATAAAGGAGGTTCATGCTTCTTTTAGGTTCTCCCAGGATGGACGGAGCTCTTGCCCTTCACCACTCTACTGGAAGTGGCATGGTTGTTGTTTTTTACATTAGAATTAGAAAGGGATTATAACCAATTGTTGAACTTGGCCAATAAATCCTGTTCACCTATGAACATAGCAATTCCATTCATACAGGGAAACCCAGCCTTTTATATTACAGCGCTCACTAACCCCTCTTACAGGAGAGCCTACATGCTGGCTAGATTTACTATTATGCCATCTCCACTCCATAGAGGAAGACTCAATGGTCTACCGAGCAATAAGAGGCTTTGTCCCTGTAGCACAGGTCAGCTGGATTCTATTCCGCATATTCTTCTGCACTGCCCACTTTACCAGGAACCAAGATCTAGCTTACTAACACACATTATAGATTCCTTGAAAAACCACAATGACCCAGACAAAGTAATTATGCTTTAAAATTGTCAAAATTTTAACTGCTGCCTTTCAGTGGCAAGATTCCTGAACGAAGTCTGTAAACTGAATGTGTAGCAAATGTGAAGTTCAATTTTCTATGGTTTATTCTGTATTGTATACCTTTTTGCTATGTATATGCCAATAAAGGCTTATTGGATTGGATTGGATTGGATTGGAAAATAAGAATTAAGGCATAGTACTTACATTGACTTATGGGAAGTCAATCCAACTTCAAATTGTCAGGCAACCTCCCTTTCACCAGCAAAGGGTGATGGACTAGAACCCTGTGGCCCTCTAAAAGCTGTACCTTCTTCTATCTACTCACTAGGTAAGTCAACAGCCATGGCTTACTTTTTAAAAAAAATCAGTTTTTAAAGAGAAAGTCCTGCGAATGTTTCTCCCTTTGGACAAACCTTTATGCTTTCTGCTTTCTTGATGAAAAGACTGGCACTTGCATCTCACTATTTCCCCACCTATGGTGATTTTGAAATACAATGGGTTCTTGATATTTGCTGGGGTTTGGATCCAGGACACATACAGTTAACTGTGGACACTGTTAACTGTGGAAAATCTGTGGATAATAAGAAAAAGACTTTATTTATAACCCTTCCTGTTTCCCCAAGTGGACTCAGAGTGGTTTCCACATAAAAAAGGGCAAACATTCAATGCCATTAATGAAAACACATAAACCAAATCAAACTAGTAATACAATAACATCAATATAACTTACAATAACTAGCCAAAGTAAATAAATTTAAACAGAATAAAATAATTAATAAATGCTTAATAAAACCTCATCTAATACATTAACATCATAATAAAAATATGATCGCTAAAGTATATTAAAGTTATGGGATGGATACTCAGTCCCATTATATACAATGGTGTAATAAAATGGTTTTCCCTTACATAAAATGGCAAAATCACAGTTTGTGCTTTGGATTTTCATTTCATCCATGTATACAGAGGGGCGACTAAATGTCTTTTTTCTGGTGTGTAACTTGTTTACTGGCTTTTGCTTTCTATTTTTGATAGCTCCAAGTATCCCTGCATTTATATGTCCCTGTAAATCTCTGTGTAATTTTCTTCACCCAGGATGTGACGCACCTAATGTGCTGGAATATAAAGCAGTTCAAAATTGAAGCTTCAGAAAGTAATTAAAAACTGGCAAAAGAAATGAAGCCCACTCACTTCAGATAAAAATCATGCAAGGAAACACATTGAATTGAACAAGTCACAGGCATGTTGAGTAGGACCTGATGGCAAAACGGGATGTGATGGATCATGATGGATGAGCAGCAGCAGTGCAGAGACTTGGGAATACAAAGCAATTTAGTTTCTTTTTAGCCAGAAATAGTTCTCTTCTCTGCAAATGCTGTTATTCCAGGATCCACTCTACTAAGGCAATTTCTGAAGCAGAATATTAAGGTCCTAATTTTCCTATTGAAATTCCAGAAACAGATTGTTTTGGTCTCTCCTCTCATGTAAATTCATATTCTTTGACAGGTCCCTAGAAATCAGAATATGATTCATGTCACCAGAATGTGAATTGCAGCATGAAAATGATGATCTTAACTATAGGTGTTATCCAGTTAAAGAAATTTAGTCAGTTTTTCAGAAATACTTGAGCTCTTATGGACATTGAAGGGATTACAAATTGAGGATCTGGCATATAAAATCTGTGTCTAATGCTACTGATATGTGGTTCTTGCCTTCATGTGGCTGGTAGCACAACACCCTGCTTTCCTTCTACAGTAGAATAAGAACATTCTGGTTTACAGGCAAGATCATCAACCAGTCAAAGCTGACAGCCAGACAAAATGTGTTCGCTATTTCTCTATAGAATCCATGAATCATGTGGCATGTGCCACCTGGCAGATCTGTTATCTTTCTCATATTTAAAGAAAAAATGTTTAGACTAATAATTCATAAACAAGGTTGAATATACCAATTTTGACTTTTGGATACATCATATGGTCACTTTATTTAAATCTCCCAAATGCGGAAAACCTAAATGTGATCTCAACACAAACTATGGTTTGTGGGTACTGTGGGTTTTTAAACATTGCGCCCGGAGTGTTGGGCTATGACTCTAAAACATGGTAAGTTAAGGCGAACCCAGATCCTGGGGGATCCTGGGGAACAGTCGGATTGAAAACAAATCTTTCGGCTTCCTGGATTGAAAATGGATTTCAGTTCTCCCAAATCATTCCTGGATTTTGGTGGGGGATTTTGGCCCCCACCAAAATCCAGAACACCGAAACAGATTAAGGTTTACCCAGATTGCAAAAGCTTAGTAGAAACCATACTTTAAGTTCCTTTAGGTTTAAGCATTGGTCTGTGACCAGGTTTGATGCCCTGCTCAGCCATGGAAACCTGGTGGCTAACCTTGGGTAAGTCACAAAAAAAGAGGGAAAGCAGTGACTGAACAAATAAACAACAAAGAAATAATAATAATATAGTTGCCAAAATCAGAATGACTTGAAGGCACACAACAAAATATTCAGTAAAGTTTCTGGGTGTCTGTGTGTGCATATAGACTAGGACTTGGAAATATTGCCATTCTATGCTCTGGCTCACACACAGACAAATACAGCCATGTTGCACCTTAATAGTTTCTAAAAGGAAAAACTATCCCAAGACAAGAAATCCGTGGTCAGTGTTGCTCAGCTGTCATCTCACAATGTCTTCATGGTAACATGGCTTTTCCTTTCTTTCTTTCTTCCTCCCTTCCCCTCATACACTTTTCTTTCCCAGTGACTTTACAAAAGACTATTTCACCTAGCAGCAATCAATCCAGTGACATCACAGAGGGGCACTTCACCTAGCAAAACCCTTTGTGGTACAAAAATACATACATACTTTGACTTTTATATAGATAGATAATAATAGAATACAAATATAATAGGGTAGGCTTAAAATTAATACAATAAAATTGTAATAGTATAAGTTTAATAACAATAGGATACAAATGTAAACATTAAACTCATGAATGTGGACTTGTGATTAAAACGTAGACAAACTGAGATAAAAGTATATTCCGATGGATCAAGCTGCATTCATTCTACAGCATTTTGCATGGAGACATACTAGTGTTAAATTAGAACTAGCTTTGACCCTGCATAAAAAATGAGTAAAGGAAGTCCCCAAGTAATGAACAATATAGGTTCTGTAGGTTTGCTCATAAGCTGAATTTGTTTCTAAGTTGGAAGAGGTACATTTTTAAAGTGTAACTCCAGACAATTATCTGTCTGTCTATATCTATCTTTGGATTGCATAGGGAAGAGTTAACACACTGTGATAGTTGTTTTCCTGCCTGTGTCCCTGTTAGAAAGATTTCAACTCACTTTCTGTTCCTGTGACAATTGGATTTTGAAAAATATGGCTTGTTGTAGAAACAAGGATCAGTGAGAATGCTTCAGTTGAGACACTTTTGTCTCATGATTACTCTTTCAGGAGTGAATTTACCTTCCAAGGGGTAGATTTCTCTCACCTCCTGTTGTTTCACACCTGTTCTTAACTATGGGTCATTTGTCAGTCAGATATTTGTAACTCTGGGACTGCTGTACTCCCCAACAGCAAGCATCTCTTTAATATTAACTGCCTGTACTGTTGTACATGGGATATTCTACAGTGCCAATATAGATAGTGTTTCCTCGTTTCATGAGGTGTTTTCTTTCTTCACAGCCTTACCACCCTATGAGATATTTCACCACATGTGATAAGACATAGAATTACATACTGTAACAATTTGTGAAGCAATCTGTTCTTTACATTCCTTTCTGGCCATAATGGAGTCCTGATATTTTAGTTGACGTGCACAGGCTAATGCTTTCTGACACAGTAACTATAATCTAAGGTCCTGTGTGGGCACTAGGAGTCTACATTGTGGGCAATTAAAAATAACAAAACCTGTCATCCTCAAAGTGGCTCTTTCCCTTGACCATAATAGGTTATATGCTCTGTTTTCAGAGACTCTGCTGGATTGTGGCTGCCAGTAAGAATCAAATAATTTCATGCACTACAGTTGCAGAAACTTAAGCCTTCCCACCAATTCCCTGAACCCTCCATTTTAAAATATTTTTAGGTGTGACTCTAAAACTATTTCCACCAAAAGACAAGAAATCACAATAACACCCTAAATTGACTTTCTTCCCCAAATGCCTCACTTCTACCCAGCAGACATATTGTGATTCAGATACGTATGTGTGACATATTGGAAGGTCAATGAAAATTGTCAATTTGTGTTCTGTAGCTCACCAAAGAATAGACAGGTTGACACCACTGTCCTGCTGGAAATACGGATTACCTGTAACGGAGCAAGAACCGTGTCGATAGATCCTGCAAGGCTAGATATAGTCATCTCCTGCCAGCAACAAATCTATAGAACTGCTTAATTTTCCCAGTTCTGCTACTTTTTTAAAGGCAAAGGCTGATGGGAGTCTGGTGCCATCAGCAGTTGGAGAACCATTAATGCCCTGCTTTAACATCTTGGGGGCATGGTTTTGAGTTTCAAAAGTGGAATTTCTTCTCCTGGTCAACCAAGACAGATTAGCAGTTTATGCTGGCCTATGAAGTATTCAACTTCGTGGAAAGAAATACACCTCTGTCTTACACCCTGACAGAGCAGAATTTGGACAGAGTGACAGTTACAACATCACTTCATACAAATTTGCATATATTTTTCTAAATGTTGCCAACTGTTTTTTGTTTTCCCTACCCACCCTGCAATCCCTCATATGTTATCCTGAGGCAAAATCCCAAATTAACATTCCTAGCAGATAATTTGCTTATCTTTCAAGACATACAACACGCTCAGTATCATCTACAATCCCCTTTCATGTCAGTATGTCCTGATACTTTGGTCCTGGAAGGAACAAGATATGCTGGTGTCACCTTCCCCTGTTTTTCAGGAGGAAATTCCCTACAAGTGAAGACATGACAATTCTAAAACCTGTATTTTACTAAACTAACCCAAGCAGAGCCATATTGTTTCACCTACACCTCTAGTATGTCTTTGGTTGGCCATTGTGCGAACCAAATTCTGGACCATGCCTTTGGTCTAGCATGGATGATCTCATGTGTTATGATACAGTTCAGTGGTAGTATGTACGCTTTGCATGAAGATGGCAAGTTAAATTACAATACCTTTTTTAAAAAATTAAGTAACCTAGCTCCTAGTGTGCACATGGTGCATTTTGGACCCCATTTTTTGGGCCTTTGAAAGTCTCCATCAGTTTCCTAAAGGTTTTCCCCTCAAACATTTTAGAAAACTGTTGGGCAATTTTTCCTCCAAATCAGACAAAAAGCTCTCCAGAAGGATGAAAATACTCCCTCTGTCACCAGCTTGAGAGGTTGCAATTGAGGTACTGGGGCTTACTGTGGGGAAGCTACAGCCTACAGATGGGTCTTGCAGGGTGAATCAGCTCCTGACACCCATGCATTTGTCCCCCCCCCTCTCCCCCCCCCCTCTATCTCTCCCCCTGCTCTCTCTGTGATGACAGGCAGAAGAGATCATTCTGGGCAGATCTATGGTCTGAATCTTGCTGGGGAGCTTCTTAAATCCTAGATAGATCAAGTGTGATGGCAGGAATCACACTGGGAACACTTGTTTCAGAGCCTGCATTATTCTTCTTGAATCAAGATAGTACTCAAATGATTTCTTTACAGTCCATTGTGAACCTACGGGAGCAAGATTCTTTAGCCAAGGTACCCTGAAAGATTTAATATTGAAAAGGTTCATCTTGTTAATATCTATGCAATGTGGCTAGCTTTGTAAACAAGTCATTCCTGTTATTATATATTTTTCAAAAGACAGACAGTTCAGGTAACTGCTTTTCTAAAAACTCAGCCAGTGAGGTGTGAAACTGAAATAATTGCTTATTTTAGTGATAATTTCTCTGATTTTGAAAACTGGATGAATTATTGTGGTGGAAATTAAAGGCTCTATAATACCTATAGCAAAGTGCTCTAGGATGTAGATGGATGTAATCATTAATTGCTCTGACATTTGAGAAAACTCAATAGCTACCCCCACCTTCCACTGCCCCATTTGCTAATCTAAGCAAATGCTTATTTTGGTTCTCTGCAATTTGTTTGTTTGCCAATGTGAACTAAATGTTTATTAAAATGTTAAAGTGGTTAGGCTGAAAAGATGAGCTAGTGACCCTTGATCTACCATCCTCCATGACTTTCAGATAAACATGCAACTGGCTTTAACTGAAAAGTGTTGAGTGGGCTTTGGGTGACATCACAGTTCTTCTGAAGACTTACTCCCACATGCAAATATCTTATTCTAAATTCAGTAAGTTCACCCATATTTGAACTAACATATATTCTGTCTAAGATCATTACAACTATGGCAACCTCTATGCTTTCTAATCCCAGTATGCTTCCCTGATAAAGCATTTAACCCCTAGTCAGTCAATTATAACAATGAATCCAATGGCTGAATTATGATAGTGGATAGGTTTTGGAAAGGATGCTGGCAGGCATCCTATTGGTAGAGTAGAATCATGGAAGAGATCACAACAGCCATCTGGTTCAACACTCAATCAAAGCATTCCCAACAGATGACCATCCAGCCTCTGTTTAAAAACCTCCAGAGAAGGAGACTCTACCACACTCTGAGGAAACAAATTCCACTTCTGAACTTATTTCTCTCAGGTTGGATCTACACTGCCACATCATCCAGTATCTGATCCCATATTATCTACTTTGAACTGGATTACATTGCTCGATAATCCACTTCATCTGGAATCAGAAACTGGATTATCTGGCAGTGTAGAAGGGGCCCCAATAAACTCTTCCTAATGTTTCGATATAATCTCATTTTGCTAGCTTCTTTGTGAGAAAGTCTTACTGAAATCAAGATATGCTGATCAGCCTGACAACCACAGCATTCCCTTCATCTACCAAGCTTGTAACATGTAACACTACCCACCAAAAAGGTAGATAGGTTAGTCTGGTATGACTTGTTTCCCTACCCCACCTCCACCTTTTTTTTTAAAGATGGGGACAACCATTCAATAAATTATTTAATGGTGATTCAACAAGTAATAAACCCCAATGAATCAATGTGTCTACTCTAGTCAGGATTAACAGTAGGATTCAGGTTGTTGTATTTACATCCTGATTCTGTACTTTCCAGAAGCATTTGCTTGGTCTTTGTTTGATTCCATCGGCATCAGGATGAGACATTTGGCCAAACCCAATAGAACCCTTCTCATATTCTTAGATTTTATTTATGCCCCTGCAGAGCTGCAAACATCATGTTATATTTCTATATCTGGTCTGGCATTTTTCCAGTCTTACCTGTGAATCAATTAGGCCCATCTTATAAAGGAGGAGCCCCCAGTGGAACAATGGGTTAAACCCTTGTGTCGGCAGGACTGTTGACCGAAAGGTCAGTGGTTCAAATCCAGGGAGCAGGCTGACCTTCCATTTGTCAACTCCAGCTTCTCATGCCGGGACAAGAGAGAAGCCTCCCACATGATGGGTGTTCTCTGGGCAACCTCCTTGCATACAGCCAATTCTCTTGCACCAGAAGCGAACTGCACCAGAAGCGACTTGCAGTTTCTCAAGTTGCTCCTGTCACACACACACACACACACAAACCTTTAAAGGAATAGCTGTTTGTTTCTATCCATAACCACAATACAGATTATAAATGTTAGCATTACACATAGCCAAGGACAGGTTCTCAGATGAAAAGTTGTCTTACAATATGTATCAGAAGCAGCCAACAGCTTCTTTCACATGATAATCACATTTGAAAATGACCTTTGTTAGCTTTCAATGTCTATGGTTTCTCTCTGATGGAAGCAAGATTTTAAAAATATAAATATAACATTTGCTGTTGCCTAGTAACTGTGCTGAACTTTGGGCAGCCCTGCTCCAATTTGCACCTCTCAAGAAAGTCAAGATGTAAGTCAGAAAGATTTACATTAGTTGCCTTTGAATCTCTTCAGAATAATAACACTAATAAAAAAGCCCAATTACCTACAGAATAAAACTGGATGTCTCATTTCAGTTTTCTATGAGTCAGGCTTTGGTTCCTACCATCACTTTATCTTTCACAAAACACAGACCTCTACAGGCATGTTATAAAACTCAGCGGATATTTAAATGAATTTTAGCATACTTTCTTGTCCTGGATTTAATTGTTATCCTTAAATAAGTTCTTCCCCATTCAGATGATAGAACTATAACTGAGATTCTATTCACAGCATAAAATTACAGTAGCTAATTTTCTAAATTTCCTATATTGCAGAAATGGATTACAACATAAGACACGCAGAGCTAAAAATGTTGCACAAGTGTTCACTCTTCCATTGTATAACCATCAATGCCATTTCCCACTAGCAATTTAAAGATCTAAGTTAATGGGCCCTGCTAGGTAACACTCCTATGCATGTGCAAGGATTTACATCACAGGAGGAAGACTGAGAGGAGACATGATAGCCATGTATAAATATGTGAGATGAAGTCTTAGGGAGGAGGGAGCAAGCTTGTTTTCTGCTGCTTTGGAGACTTGGATGCGGAACAATGGCTTCAAACTACAAGAAAGGAGATTCCATCTGAACATTAGGAAGAACTTCCTGACTATGAGAGCTGTTCAGCAGTGGAACTCTCTGCCCCAGAGTGTACTGAAGGCTCCTTCTTTGGAGGCTTTTAAACAGAGGCTGGATGGCCATCTGTCGGGGGTGCTTTGAATGCAATTTTACTGCTTCTTGGCAGGGGGTTGGACTGGATGGCCCATGAGGTCTCTTCCAATTCTATGATTCTATGACTTCTAAAACCTGGGTACCACTCTGAGAAAGTGTGGTTATTTGTGTGATACATTTTTCCAGCATAATATGTGTGATATATTTTGTTTTCCTCGGCTGTGGCTCTCCCTCCCTTATGAGATTAGATCTGCCCCAGCCCTCCTGATCTTCCAGAAAACACTCAAATCCTGGTTGTAGGATCAAGCATTTGCAGAATAGACTGATTTACTGGTGAAGATAAGGTTTTAGTGGACCACGATGGACAGATTTGGATGATGATTTGAACCGGCAAACTGTTTTAATGTATATTTTTAACTGTTTTAATGTATGCTAATTGTATTTTATGTTACACCTGTTGGAAGCCATCCTGAGTCCCTCTTTGGTGGTTGAGAAGGATGGGGTATAAATGTTCTAAATAAATAAATATGGGAATATTAAGAAAATGCCAATCCTATTCCATGTCCTCCTTCCTCCATCAACATCATGTAGGAGGAGGATTAGAACATATTTATTTATTTATTTATTTACTACATTTATATACCGTCCCTCTCAGCCCAAGGGCTACTCGGAGCGGTTAACAATCATAAATACTTTAAAATACTAACAACAATATAAACAAAAAAAATGTACACAGCATTTAAAAACATTATCAAAGCGTCTCCATATCAAATCATTGTCTGGTTGCGTCGTCAGTTGTGTAGGATTAGCACAGGTTGTCTGTGGGCTTTTAAAGCAGTGTTTCACAAACTGTGCTCTTCCAGATGTTTTGGACTTCAGCTCCCACAATTCCTAACAGTTGGTAAACTGGCTGGGATTTCTGGAAGCTGAAGTCCAAAACACCTGAAGGAGCACAGTTTTAGAAACACTGCTTTAAAGGATCCAGGGTGCTTCCACACAGCATAGGCTTTTAAAAAGCAGATGTGTGCTGGAGCAGTCTCCACAGGGGGTGGAGGGAAGGGAATCATGTATTTTTCATGAGTGTAGGGATATACAGTGATGCAAATATGTGCATTTTCTGGATGGAGTCAGGATAAAAGGGGACCTTTTACTCCGTGTTTTTCATCCATTGCAGTGAATCAGCATGGATTTACAGATAGCATCATGTAGCCACCCACCCCCTCTTAACCCGGTAAATGCTGTGTAGATGGGTGCCCAGTGTGGCTTTCTGGGATCCCCCCCAACCTCCTAAAGCAGGCATGGGCAAACTTTGGCCCTCCAGGTGTTTTGGATTTCAACTCCCAGAAATCCTAGCCAGTTGACCATTCATTAGAAATTATGGGAGTTGAAGTCAAAAACTCCTGGAGGGCCAAGGTTTGCCCATGCCTATCCTGAAGGTTCTGACAACAACAATGTTGGCCAGAAATATTGTTTTAAAATTGCAAAATTGCATTAAAAGGTGGTTTGTTTTTTTAAAAAATCATCTATTGGGCATGGGAGGTTTGGAAGAGGGGTCCCCATCGTGAAGTAGAGGGGGCGGGGCATAAAAAAACCCAAAATGGAGCAAGAGCCAACAAGAAATGACATGTCCAGTCACCAAAAGATTGTGACTGCAACAATGCCCTCTGATGCTCTGGAGGATCAGAAGACCAGAGGTTGATCAGAAAAGCCTCATAATCACTTCTAATGTAATACAGGCAGTCCCTGAGTTACAAACATCTGACGTAACAAATAACTCATAGTTAAGAACTGGGGTGAGATAACAGGAAGTGAATGAAATCTCTAGGAAAGGAAATTCACTCATGAAAAGATTATAATGGGGGAAAGGTATCTCAACTGAAGCTTTTGCACACATTCTTGGTTCCACAACAAGCAAAATATTTCATAATCCAATCATCACAGGGACAGAACCTGCAGAGAAATCTTCTGAACAGGACACAACAAAACAAACATCACACAGTTGTTAACCCTTCCTTGTGCTATTGAAAGCTTTTATTTGGATGGATGGATTGGATGGTTGTTATTGTCGCTTCCAACTCTTCGTGACCTCATGGACCAGCCCACGCCAGAGCTCCCTGTCAGCCACCACCACCCCCAGCTCCTTCAGACTCAAGCCAGTCACTTCAAGGATACCATCCATCCATCTTGCCCTTGGTTGGCCCCTCTTCCTTTTTCCTTCTATTTTTCCAAGCATCACTGGGATGGATGGAGTTACACTTAAAAATTTACCTGTTCTGACTTACAAATACATTCAACTTAAGAACAAACCTACAGAATCTTGTTTGTAATTTGGAGACTTCCTGTAAAAAAAGGTTCTCTGTGTCCTGATGTCTTGCAAATAAGAATTCCACTGGCCATAATCATTAAGACTCTGAGTAAATTGTACTCCACTGCGCTGGAGAGATACATATTATCTTATGACTTCTTTGATTGCAGGTTTGAATACTTGTGTGTTTTTTCCTTCACACTATTTTTCTTTCTTCAACAGTCTTAACATGCTATAATCTCCTTTCTAAAAGCAAATGCAGTGCAATTTCTTTCTTGACAGGTAAATGTTGTTTCCAGGTCCTCTTGTGTTATTGGGTTTCTTTTTTTTTTTTACAAAACAGAAAGAAACCAGGTTACTAGAGCAATATGAAGTGTGCAGGGAAATTATATTCATGTCAGTTATGTTAACACAGAATGAAGTGTGTAGGGAAATTATTGCTATGTTTAGTGGAGTTAAATTATAAGGAAAGAGAAAATAAATTCCACAGAGTAGCAACTTTGTAGTAGAATATTAACTTTTATCTATGCCTGTTAATACTAATTTTTGAAAGAAGAATAGTTTCCTTTGGGTAACATTGTGTTTTCTACTGGAAGAAGTCAATGCCAGTCAGTTCTGTGCACTCACCAATGTGTCTATACCTTTTTGTGAATTGTATCAAGCACAAATATATTGTGTTTACTTATCTAGGAAAACCAAAGGCATATGTTTGTCTTTTTATAATTTGGAATTACAAAGGAAGCATCATTTCATAAGATGTACTGAAAAAAGAGAAATAGAAAATATATTCAACATTATTCTTCCACGGATCAAAAAATCTATTTTCTAACAAACAAAAGACACCTCAGGAAGAATAATGAACTGGTGAGGCCTTTGGGGGTCTGCGATGGTATCTGGATATTTGCCAAGTATCAATGTCTGTTAGGCTGTCCGCCACCACCAACAAATCCTCCTAATGTTCCTCCTATAGTTTGCCAATCAGTGCAGGATTGGGCAGGAACACATAAAGCAGACCTAAATAAGGCCATCTGAAGACCTCTCATGAGATCTCCAGTTGCCTATGAATCCCATAATGGTCTAATACAAGCATGTAATGGTCTAATACAAGCATGACCATTACAAGCGGAACAAGAAGAACTTGTAGAGTTAGGACGAACAAACAAGTTTTGTTTGTTTGGAGTGTTATCTTTTTTCTGGTCTGTATGATTGTGAAAGCAGCAGTTTCTCCTAACGTTTCGCCTTCATCTATGGCTGGCTTCTTCAAAGTAGATCTTTGTTTGCTTGTTTTGTAACTGATGTAAAATTTACTGGTCTAGATCTGCGATAGTACAGTCAGCCTTCTACATTCAGTGGGGTTAGAGGCACAGGTCTCCCAAGCATTTGGGAAATCATAAGTTTGACAACTGTTATTTTCTTCCTTGAGAGGATACCAACCTGGGAACCTCCAGATGCAGCTTTTAATTGCACAGATGTCAGCTCTAAGGACCTTATCACATTAACCTACAGATATACATTCACATTGTGCTGAACCTGTGGGGCCCCATAGTGTTGCTGCCACAGTGGTGTGGTATGCTGCTTCCTCTCCCCTTTTGCCACAGAGCCCCGCTGGAAATAGCTATATGTCATGGAATGGGATCTATGCCAAAAGGGGATGAGAAGGTGAGGAGTTTGCATAGAGTGTAAGTCAGGTATGAGAAATTTTAGGAGTGAAGTGTAAAACTATCTGGAGAACTTTAAAACTTGTATGGCATAAATGGTGGTGCAGCTGATTTAACTGCTGAGCTGCTGAACTTGCTGACCAGTCAGTGGTTGGAATCTGGGGAGTGGGGTGAGCTCCTGTTGTTAGCCTCAGTTTCTGCCAACCTAGCAGTTTGAAAACGTGGAAATGTGAGTAGATCAATAGGTACCACTTCGTTGGGAAGGTAAGAGTACTCCATGTAGTCGTGCTGGTCTTGGAGGTATCTATGGACAATGCCAGCTCTTCCGCTTAGAAATGGAGATGAGCACCAGCTCCCAGAGTCAAACATGACTAGATTTAATGTCAAGGGGAAACCGTTACCTTTACCTTTTAAATGATAATCATGTTATTTGCCGCTTAAGCATCACATAAAAAAATATCAGAATGGCATGATTATGTTAACTTACACATTCCAATTATATTTTTACTGAGTGTAATTTCCCAGATGGCCTAGAGGTGTAGGAATCTCATATAAAGGAAGGACTTGCAGAGAAATCAAAGTGGTTTATATTAGCTAGAGCTGCTAATTAGTGGCTTACAGTGTTATATATACTGTATTGTGTAACCAGTCAACCAGTCAACCAGTAATTGTTTTATAATATGGAATTTTACATTCAGAACTTACATGTGGGCCAGCAGAGCTTGAACTGTTCAGTTCTATGAGAAATCTAATGAGAGAGAAAACCTTTTTAAAAGTACACTAGTGATCACAATTGATAGATTATTACCATATAAATAACTTTGGCTGGTTTAGTCTGGCTTTACTTGCAATTTCAGATCTAACTTTTGATCTGAAACTAATCACCTAGCAACATGGAGTATACCCACTTCTGTTTGCAACAAAGCATAGTGTTTTGTCAATTAATAATACAAAGAGGTGCAGTGAGTACATATTGTCTGTGATGGGTTGCAATTGATTTCTCATTCCAAATAGCACACTAAGAAAAAAATATAAGAGCAAATAGTGTTCTTATGTGTCAAGAGAATGAAATTGATTCTCATGTATGGAAGAAATGGAAAATCTCTACCAGTTTGCAGTACAGTGTCCCCTAGCTATATTGCGGTTCGTTTATTGCAGACTCGCTGTTTCACGGGTCTGCAATAAGCCGTGGGGAGCCGCAGGAGGGGGGAGGAGGACGAGGAGAAAGGGAGGGGAAGCCAGGCGCTAGGCCTTACCCTGGGGCTTGTCTTTGCCCACTCAGCAACAGTCTCGTCCTCTTTGCCAAGTCTGCTGCTCACCGCCTTGGAGGCCATCAACTTGTCCAAGGGGCCTCCAAGGGGATGAGCAGCAAACTCAGTGAAGAGGATGAGCCCACAGCCAAGTAGGCAGAGCATCCTTACTTCATGGATTTTCACTTATCATGGGTGGTCCTGGAACGGATCATCCACAATAAGTGAGGGAATACCAGACAATTGGATAAATTGTCATCAGACAATTGGATAAATTCCTGCCAACAATGAACAAGTTTTCTGAAGCCATCACGGAAGAAGTCAACACTCTGTTTCTGCAACAGCTTCTCACAGTTCTCTCAACGTCTTCATCAGAAGCAGATCTTCCAATAGCCAAGTAAAGCAGTAATGTGATCCACACATTCATGTGAAATGCCGATTATGCTTGAAATTTCTCTCTGAGTGATATGACGATTGTCCTGAATCAATCTGTCAACCTTTTGCTTGTGAAGCTCAGTGGTTGCTGTCACAGGACATCCAGCTCTGTCACGCAAGTCAGATGTTCCCACCTCAACATCTTTAAACTTACTTGCCCAACAATGCACAGTACTCACATCAACATGATCACCATAAACAGCTTGCATTCTCTGATGAATCTCCTTTGGGGTGACACCTTCTGTTGTCAAGAATTCAATGACTACATGTTGCTTAAGTCGCATTGACAGACTGTCTGTGCAGGGTTCTGTATTTTGCACATTAACAACACAACCATTCAATCCTAAGGCATCCCGCCAAAATGGAACTGTACAGAAGAGTCTACTGAACAAGCCAGTACCTGCTGCATACCAGTACTGCCATCTGTTGAAGAGTTACGAAAGTGGAGGCATTACTTTTAATTCAACCCTCATAATATTACCTCTATGTAATGTAAATGGTAGATATATTTTGCCAGCACTCTGCTACACCAACACATGTCACTGATCCCATACCATTGTTAATAAAGCAATGCACAATGCACAACATTCTGGTAGATGGAATTCTGCTTGCACAACAGTCAACAGAGTATGTATGTTACACTTTGTTAACTGATTCCTGTAGTATGATTTACACATGCAAATGTCACTCAAAACTGCCAAGTCTGATGTATCGATGTGCATTCACATGCCAGCTCTCTCACACAATACAGAAAAGTGGACTTACCAGAAATTAGAAAACCTAAAACACATACCTTGAAGAATATTAGGATATAGGCAAGGCAGACCTCCTCTGTAGAGGAATGCTACTTTCAGTACAATTAGATAGTAGGGTTGGGCGGTTTTGTTTCGTTAATTCGTAATTCGTTAATAATTCGTTAATTTTTTCAATTACAAAACGATAACGAAACATTCTGGAGCAATTATTAAAAAAACGAATTTTCAAAAACGTTTTGTAAATGCTTCGTATTTCGATATTGTATTCGTTTCGTTATTGTTTTGAGGTCGTTTCGTTATTATTTCCGCATGTCTGGGCCAGTTTTATGGTTTAATTAGTGAAAAAAAATTATAATATCACACCAACAGTCAACAACAGAGGGAGAGGGAAGCTTCAGAAGGTTTTGGAGGTTTTTTAGCGTCCGCCATTAACGAATCAATTCGTTATTGTTTCGGAAATCGATTCGTTAATTTTTTACCATTTACGAAATTTCGTAAATATCGAACTTTTTAAAAGGAAAATTTTGTAATTATTTTAAATATCGAAACAAAAAAAAACCCCAAATACAAATCGATTTTAGAAACAAATTTTTCCGTTGTTACCCAGGCCTATTAGATAGTAGTGTGATACCACTTCAATGCCTATAGAGCTCCCCTACAGAATCCCATGATCTTGCTAACATACATCATCTTGTAGTGGGCTTTAATAATGTTGTAGTTCAGGGGAATGGGCTACAGCTCTTTAGCAGAGAATTCAGACTGCATAAATAAAGTACGCATTAAATTAAGAATGGTGAAGGTGGCAAATGTAAAAATATGTTTCTTCTGGTATTTTAGACCTAGATCATTCTGACCTTTAAACGAACTGAAAACTATCTTAGAAGACATGCAGAACATTAATAATTTATGTCACATGCAGCTAGAGATGAAAAGAATATTTGCAAAAATGTGTACTTACATGTCAGAGGGTTGAATTGGATGGCTCTTCCAGCTCTATGATTCTATGAAATATTACTTTCCAAGTGAATGTGCTGTTTCCTAATAATCAAATGCTGCTGTAAAAAAAAAATACAATGTGCAAATGCACAGCATAAGTTCTAAATTGTGCATTTGTGAATACTTTCTTGTAGGAGAAAGACATTTTTTTAAAAGTACTCACTGCTTCCTTCAAAAGGAAACTAAGGTGCCATCTATACTGCCATATCATTCAGTTCAATGTTGTTGAACTAGAACACAGCCATACAACCCAGAAACGACACAACACCCCACACTGAATTACATTATATGATTCTACCCTGAATATAAAATGCAGTTTCAAACTGAATTATGTGGAAGAGTAGATGGGCCCTACTTCCAATACAATAAGTGAAGCTTCTATCTGCTGTTTTCACAAGTAATTTTTTAAATTTTATTTTCTTTTATATTATGCCTTTTTTCAAGTGCTTTACACTTGGTGCTTTACAGAGAATTAAAACAAAGCACAGTTTAAACCCTTCTATATAAAACAAATAATTAAACAATTGTATTAAAAGCAAAAGTTAAAATAGTTTACATCACACTTGAAATATAATTAAAAAATAAAAACTTTGGACATTATATATAGGTTTACTAGCTTTACCCGCCACGCGTTGCTGTGGCCAGCCTTCTCTCCCTCTTTCTCTGCTTCTTTCACTCCTTCCTTCATTCCGTTTTCTTCTTTCCTTTCTTCCTTCTCTACCTGTTTACTTCCTTCCTTAGCTGTTCGCTTTCATCCTTCCTTCTCCTTATTTCTTTCCTTCCCTGCGCCTTTCTCTCCTTCTTTCTCTTTTTCCTTTGCTGCGTCTTTCCTCCCTTCCCTTTTTTCTTTCCTTCTCTCCTCCTTCCTTCTGTACCTCCCAAGGACAGCCCTTCGGCCTCCGCCACGCCCGGCCTAGGCTGCCCCCGCACACCGGCGTCTGGCTCCAGGGAAGGAAGGATGCCGCCATCGGGGACTATGAGGAATGGGAAGGAGGGAAGGAAGCGGTGGGGGGGAAGGAAGGACGGAAATGAGGGGAAGAGCTTCCTTGGAGTTAGATGGAAAGTTGAGTGTCATCTGAATACTGATGATACTGAAAACTCTACCAGCTGGTTCATGTAGATATTAAATAGCATGGGAGACAAGACAGAGCTCTGAAAGACACTATTCTATCTCATATAATACATTACAAACTCCCAATTATCTGAATAGTTCCCCCAATCAGTTGCAGTGAATTATATACTGATCCTAGTTTTCTCTTTCACAGAAACGTTTTCACTTAGAGAAATGCCATCTTTGTAAATTTTAACAGAAAAAGCATATCGAGGAGTAGCACAATTAACATATATGGTAACTCTGTTCATTTTGCTTAAAACAGAAAAAGGAAGCCAACATGAATGTAATTAGAGTTAGCATATTTGATAAATATATTTCCAGTTTCTTGGAGTTGTATATCATCATATGCATGCTATATGGTTGATACAAAGCACACTGAGGGATTAGAACTGCATGATGCTGAAATGTAAGCTTCCATATAATGTTTTCAGCTGAAGGAGTAGATTTTGCTATCCAGCTTGAGAGTGCCAAGCATCTTGCTTGGATTTGGAATAATGCTCGGAGACAGGTGCCTGGCAGGGACAGCTGGTTCCAAAAAAAACATAATCCCCAAGCAGAGTATTGCTTATTTAGTCATTGCTTCTCTTCTTGATATAGCCTGTGAATTGCTCCAATGGGCACAATGTTTGCATTAACTCTTGGTTTGTCTGGCTGGCCTCAACATGAATAATGTATCAGTTTTCCTTTACAATAATGAAAAAACTCTCCACTTCTAATAGACTGACAGTGGAAACCTCCCCTTAAGCTTGTTTAGGTTTGAGCATTGAACTAGTACTCTGGAGACCTGGAGACCTACTCAGCCATGGAAACCTGCTGGGCGACTCTGGGCAAGTCAAACAATCTCATTCTGAGAGGAAAGCAAAGGCAAACCTCCTTTGAAAAGATCTTGCTGAAAACCCCTCACTGTGATAGAAATTGAAGACACACAGGAAGCAATTTGATAAAACATTCCTTCCTTCCTTCCTTTTAGAAGGGAGGCCTTCATGAAATATATTATGTTGTTAATCTCAACTACAGGTGACAAGCTAAGTTGGTAGGATTTCCTTGTGCACTAACTCTAGTCACTTCTCCTCTTCCTCCTCCTCTACCACTATATTCCATCTTTTCTAAAGTTTTAAACCTGGTGAACTGTTTTTAAATGTATATTTATTATCATTTTATGTAATTGTGTGTTTTATTGGTGTTTTAATATTGTTGGAAGCCACCCTGAGTCCCTCTTTGGATGTCGAGAATAGGATGGGATATAAATGTTCTAAATAAACAAATTTCCTCAATTTAGGCCTGATGGGGGTTTGCAACAGTTAAAATAACATACTTAAAATTGGAACCATACAAAAGTTAAAAACAATTAATACATCACCAAATGCGAAGCCATGTAAAGCAGCAGCAATATCAACAAGAAGACCAGCACATTTATACAAGGCCTTTTCTGCCTGAAATATTAATGGTCAAAGTCTTGCTTAAATAAAAAGGTCTTCTCTCCCTGCACAAAGATGGAAGGCATGTTCCCAGAACCTGGAAGAGCAACGAAGAACACCTTTTCCCATGTTGCCACCAAATAAACTGGTGAGGGTGGTGGGATAGAAAGCAGGCCTCTTCAGAAGATCACAAAATGTAAGCAGGTTCATACCAGAAAGTACAGCCTTTCAGAGGACTTGGACCTAAAATATATAGCATTTTAAATCCACCCTGAAACAGACTTGCAGCTAGTGATGCTGTTGCAGTAAGGACTTCATCAGATGGGCAGGAGGAAGGCAGAGGGAAACATCCTCCTTAGTTCCCTACCATCTTTCCCTGTCTTCTGGGTTGGCGTCCCATACCACATTGTTTCCTTTCCTGTTCTTTCCTCTCTTCCTCCCTGTGTTCTCCAGTTAGGAGTCAGGTAGTACTCAATTCCCAAAAACACCATTTTCAGGCACTGGCAAGGCAGAAGTGTCTGTGCATCATGGGGTGATTCCATTTTGCCAGCAACTATGAACTAAGAGAAGATCTTGGAGACTGGTCAATATGAGGGGATCCAGGGATGGCTTTTTCAATAATTATTTATTTATTTATTTATTTATTTATTTTTTGCATTTATTGACCGCCCCTCTCAGCCCGAGGGCGACTCGGGGCGGTGAACAGCAACAAAAAAGGACAGTGTACAATAAATCAAGACAATACAAACCAGACAATACAACATGACATATACTTATACTAAAAAATCCGCTTCGTCAAGTCCTGGGGTCATAGCCAAATTTCGTGATCCTAGTCCATTCCAGTGTCGTTCAAGATACTCTCAGTTGAAGGCCTGCTCGAAGAGCCATGTTTTCAGGCCCCTACGAAAGGCCAACAAGGAGGGCGCCTGTCTAACTTCAACAGGGAGGGTGTTCCACAGCCGGGGGGCCACCACCGAGAAGGCCCGCTCTCTCGTCCCCGCCAGACGTGCCTGTGAGGCAGGCGGGACCGAGAGAAGGGCCTCCCCGGAAGATCTCAAGGCCCTCGTGGGCTCATAGGCCGAGATGCGGTCTGCAAGGTATTTTGGGCCGGAACCGTTTAGGGCTTTGTAGGATAATACCAGCACCTTAAATTGGGCCCGGTAGCGAATCGGCAGCCAGTGGAGCTGGGACAGCAGGGGCGTTGTATGCTCTCTGCGTCCTGCTCCCGTTAACACCATGGCTGCCGCGCGTTGGACTAGCTGAAGCTTCCGGGCCGTCTTCAAGGGCAGCCCCACGTAGAGAGCGTTGCAGTAGTCGAGGCGGGATGTGACCAAAGCGTGTACCACCGTGGCCAAGTCAGACTTCCCAAGATACGGGCGCAGCTGGCGCACGAGCCTAAGCTGTGCAAATGCTCCCCTGGTCACCGCTGAAACCTGAGGCTCCAGGTTCAGCGATGAGTCCAGGGTCACACCCAAGCTGCGAACCTGCGCCTTCAAGGGGAGTGCGACCCCGTTCAGCACAGGCTGTAACCCTATACCCTGTTCGGCCTTGCGACTGACCAGGAGTACCTCTGTCTTGTCTGGATTTAGTTTCAGTTTGTTCGCCCTCATCCAGACCATTACAGCGGCCAGGCACCGGTTCAGGACTTCGACGGCCTCCTTAGTAGCAGGTGGGAAGGAGTGACAGAGTTGGACATCATCTGCGTACAGGTGACACCGCACCCCGAAACTCCGGATGATCTCACCCAGCGGCTTCATGTAGATGTTAAACAGCAAGGGGGACAAGATGGAACCCTGAGGAACGCCACAGATCAACGGCTGTGGCGCTGAACAGGAGTCCCCCAGCAACACCTTCTGAGTACGACCCTCCAGAAATGACCGGAGCCACTGCAAAGCAGTGCCCCCAAGACCCATCTCTGCAAGGCGCCCCAGAAGAATACCGTGGTCGACGGTATCGAAGGCCGCTGAGAGGTCCAGGAGCACCAACAGGGACACACTCCCCCTGTCTAGCTCCCGGCGCAGATCATCCACTAAGGCGACCAAGACCGTCTCGGTACCATGTCCCGGTCTGAAACCAGACTGTGCCGGATCCAGAATATCCGTGTCTCTCAAGAATACCTGGAGTTGTGAGGCCACCACGCTTTCCATGACTTTGCCCAAGAAGGGAAGATTGGAAACAGGCCGAAAGTTGTCCAATTTAGTGGGGTCGAGTGATGGTTTCTTCAACAGCGGCTTTACAACAGCCTGTTTTAGGCTCGCTGGAATCTTGCCTTCCCGAAGGGAGGCATTAACCACCACCGTTACCCACTCGGCCAATCCCCCTCTGGCCTCTTTCAGAAGCCAGGATGGGCAGGGGTCTAGGATGGACGTGGTGGGTCTCATTCCTCCAAGTATCTTGTCCACATCCTCGGGTTTCACAAACTGAAAAGAATCCAACAAAATCGGACAAGCAGGTGCTTGTGTCACATCCACAGAGACTGCGTCTAATGCGGCGTCCAGCCCAGAGCGGATCAAAGCGACTTTGTCTGCAAAGAACCGAGCAAATGCTTCACAGCGTGCTGCCGAGTTGTCAGGGCTCCCACCTGAGGTTGGGGGAGTTAAAAGACCTCTGACAACCCGAAACAACTCCGCCGGACGGTTTTTTGCAGACGCAATAGTGGCTGCAAAGAAGGTTTTCTTTGCGGCTTTTATTGCCGCGGCATATGCCCTTAAAAAGGACACAAACCGTGTTCGGTTTGACTCGCTTGGGTCTGAGCGCCACACGCTCTCTAGAACCCTCTTCTTTCGCTTCATCGCTGCCAGCTCCTCAGTAAACCAAGGGGCTGGTTTAGCTCGGTTACTCGAGAGGGGACGTTCCGGAGCGATCTTGTCAATAGCCCTGGTCATCTCCCCATTCCAGAGAGCGACCAAGGCCTCGACATGATCACCTACCGCGGCGGCGGGAAACTCCCCAAGAGCCGTCAGGAATCCACTCGGATCCATTAGCCTCCTGGGGCGGACCATCCTAATGGGTCCTCCACCCTTGCGGAGGTTAGGGGGCGCAGTGAGTCTAAATCTAATCAGGAAGTGGTCGGACCATGGCAACGGAGAGCTAGACAACTCCTCCACACCGCCACCCTGCTCCCATCCCTGACAGAAAACCAAGTCCAATGTGTGTCCAGCACAGTGGGTGGGGCCAGTTATTCGTTGGGACAGCCCCATGGTTGCCATGGCGGACATGAAGTCCTGAGCCGCACCTGTGAGGGTTGCCTCGGCGTGGATGTTGAAGTCCCCCAGCACAAGGAGCCGTTGGGACTCCACCGCCAGGCTCGAGACCACCCCCGCTAGCTCAGGTAGGGAGACTGTAGTGCAGCGAGGTGGACGGTACACTAGCAGAATCCCTATTCTGTCCCGGTCACCCACCCTCAGGTGGACGCATTCAAAATTTGTGGTCTGCGGGATGGGGCTCCTGGTTAGATGGATGGAATCTCTATAGACCACTGCGACACCGCCTCCCCGTCCTCCGGCTCTTGGTTGGTGTTGCACGGAGAAACCTGGAGGACAGAGCTGGGAGAGGTTTACGCCCCCCGCTTCATCCAGCCAGGTCTCCGTGATGCACGCCAGATCTGCCCGCTCCTCCAGGATTAAATCCTGGATCCAAGTTGTTTTTCCGTTGACAGATCTGGCGTTCAACAACACCACCTTCAAGCTAGAGGGCCCGCTCACCTGGTTACACCAATTTACCTTAGGAGACCGATTGGGAATAGTCAATTTGGCTAAGCGGTCCGAATTAAGCCGAATTCGAGGTCTCCTTCTCCCGCATCTCCTCCTTCCCACCACGACCTCTATGGGGGCCCCTCGGCTAGTGGAACACCTCCCCCCCCTCTATGCCGCAGTTCCGAACCATAAGATTACTTTCTCCTGCGCTTGTTGTTATGCTTATAGGCTCTTGCCAACATCCCCTCTCCCCCACCTCCCCCCTCCCCCCCACATCTTCAATCACAGGCTCCAGAACTTCACCCCTTTTGCCCCCTCCGCTACAGTAAAGCAACAGGAACAATACACAAAGGGGGGCAGGGGGCCACATGGGTAGCAGCAATACAGATGGTGGTTGATGTTCCGACTCTTACAACGGAGCAGTTCTTAAAGTGCATAGAGTTAGGAGCAGTTCGTCGGTGATCGTAATAACCGTAATTAGTTAGCAGCAGCACACATTCATAAAAGCACATTAGCAAGGTGCAAGGTCTAAAGGCACATTAATAAAGTGCAGATCTAAATAAAGTGCTAGGTCTAAAGTGCTCTACTTAGCGATAATAAAGTGCGGCACAGAGGGACAGGGAAGGGGAGTAAGTGCTGAATGTACTGATTTCCCATTCAATAGCTGATTAAACTGACCTTCTTTAGTTTAGATTAACAACTATTTTGATTGAGTAAAAAGGACCAGTACTTCATCAGAACTGTGCTGCCAAATTATGGCATTTGTAGAATTCTGAGTCAAAGATTTTGGGCTTTATTCCCAATTCACCCATATTTATTCTTCATTATAACCGCTAGTAAGCTGTTTTTAATTTCTCTCCCTTTCTCACTGAATAAAATTGGGCCATCCACTCAGACATGGCTCCCAATTTATCTTTTAAGACACTAGTAGGAAAATGAACCACTTAGAATCCAGAGTAAAATATTTCATACTTCACTACACAAGATTTTCAAAAAGCCTAGCCACTTTCCTAGTTTATTTTTTTTTACTTTGACATAAAAAAGGAAGGTGTTGCATGCTGAGATAGTCAGACTTGACTAGGTTCCCCTTTGACCAATGTTGAAGAACATCGCAGTAATTTGTTTTCTGAGCAAATCCTTTAGCGCTATATTCACAGTGTGCTTTATCTAACCAAAATGGCATGGCACTACTAGAGGTGGCAACAGTAGTCTGGCAACATGAGGAAATAATATCTGTTGCAAGAGGAATGTCATTATTTTTAAATGGTGCATGTATAGAGGTTTGAAACTCACCTATGGAAACCTTCTGGGTGACCTTGAGCAAGTCATAGAATCATTGAATCATAGAGCTGGAAGAGACCACAGGGTCACCCAGTCCAAGCCCTTGCCATGCATGAACATAAAATCAAAGCACTTGTGAAAGAGGGCCATCCAATATCTGTTTGAAAACCTCCAGGGGAAGTAACTTCACCATACTCCAAGGCAGCATATTCTGCTGTCAGACAGCTCATACTCAGAGGATATTTTTTCCTAATGTGGAATCCCTCATAGGTGGAATCTCTCATAGTCTCAGACAAAAACAAAGGCAAATTTCTCAGAACAAATCTTGCCAAGAAAATTCCATAATAAATTCATCTTAGAGTTATCATGTCAGAAATGGCTTAAAGTCACACAATGGCACTTGGTAATGTGCATTCTAACTAGGGCTGTTGCTCCACCTTCTTATAGTTGTTTGTTCAAACAAAATGTGTTATGGATACTTACTGTTGAATCTAATACACACCTCTGATGTATGACTGCCCTATCTGAAACCAGGTTTCCTTCTAATATTTTCCTAAAGTATTAGACTAATAAAAAGGGGGATGTTTGGGGCACTGTCACATATATACTCTGGGTATCAGAGATATTTTTCTCCATTGCAGAGAAGTCACATCTGTGAAGTACAATTTGCTTCCACGTTTATCATGCTTCAGCATAATGATGGCACCATTGTGACATTTCAGGCACTTGCCATTATCTGAAATGTCAGGGCAGTGAGGAACACATATCACACCTGAAACACAGATATGCACTTTACTGTGTAGAGTTTCTGACCCTTTTATTCTTTTTGTGTTTCAGGGAATCCTTTTATTCCGTTGCCTGAGTTGATAGTGTTTTAAAAAAAAGGACCACACCAGGAAAGTGGTTGGGAGTGGGGCTGTAATAGCTTTCTAATTTCATTCTTAAAGAAAACAATATGCCCTTTTTAGCCATTGTCTTGATTAGCTGGGAAACTAATTTGTACTTTTGCACAGAAAATAATATTTAATGCATAGGAAATGTTATTTGCTGTTCTATTTGTGTATAAAAAAATCCCAAAGCAAAGATTCTTCTAAGTAAAGGATTCTCCTTGTGAGGGCTTCATGACCATAGAGCAAGATGCTTTTCTACAATTTTCCAAATATTTGTATTGTTCTTTCCACCCCTAGTCAGGAGTTGTGCAGAAAGAAGCATTTCGATCTGTAAGGCAAAGAGATGCCAATCTCACAAGAGGGCAGAAATGGCATTAGAGATCATGGTGGCTGGAGTCTCAGTGAGGTGGAGAAACCACTCTGGGGTTTCACCAGAATTATCCAAGGTGCTGAATCCTATCCCCAAAATAGATTCATCAGTATGGAGCAGCATTTAAAATTTGTGCTAAAATCCAAAGTGATTCACTGCCCTGCTGAACATAGATGGTACCAGTTGCTTCTGGCTGCAGACCTGCATCCACGTTCAGTCATAAGACAATGTGGTATTAGAAAATAAATGCTCCAGAAAGCTAAACATCTCTTCTCCACTTAGCAGACTCAAGGAGATGGTTTAACAATTATGGGACATTTTTCTATCAGCAACATGTAAAGGAAATATTGGACATGTTCCTCATAAACCACAAGAGGAACATTAAACTTTAGTATAGCTCAATGCTAGTTGCTTTCTTATGAAGTTCAAAATCTTTGCAAAACAAACAGAAGTGCTTATTACAAAATTTTAAATTCACAAAAAATAAACACAATACAATCTAGCTAGTTTTGTATTACATGTTTGCTATTTTGTGAAAAAAAAACAATGCATTCATTTGGGGGTTACCTTAAGCATTTTGTTTTCAAATGGGAAGGCAGAGAATAAATGTTTAAACAGATGAATGTCAGATCAAACCCAAATACATGCCACTACACCATCTCATTAATCAAATTGCTAGTTGAATTGAACACCCTTTGTTTACCATCAAAAACAAACAGAACAATGGTAATAAAACTGAAAAGCACCATTGTTCATCATTCACAGCTATTTAATAATCTATTTCAGTGTATATACAAATGAACAGATACATAATTAAAATTCAATACCAAGGGGCATCACCATCTGTTTTACATCTATTGTTTCAACTTCCATCAACTGATTCATCTGTCTTTCTCTTCCCCCTCTGTATCTCCCTTTTCTCAGAAAGAAAGAAAAAAAAGGAAGGATCATAGTAAAAGAAAATGAGGAACATTGTTTCTGTAGTGCATGATCACCATTTTAAGGAATATGTGATTTACTATTTTCACCATTTCTAAAGAATGATTCCTTTCAATATCTTTGGTACAGAACAAAATTAAATGCACAAAACACCTAATCATCCTCCCCCACCCACTTACCCATGATGGGGGAAGATGTTTGCTAATCAAATGGCTCAAGATGTCCATAATGCATGTACCTGCACATTTAGTAATAAGTGAAAGTGGACCCCAGGTGCTTGCTAAGCAACTGTACTATTATCCTCATCCTGAATAGTAATTGCTCTTCTGTATCTGCCTTCCTGTGGTGCAGTAGGTTAAACCGCTGAGCTGCTTAACTTGCTGACCAAAAGGTCATTGGTTCAAATCTGGGGAGTGGGGTGAGCTTCCACTGTTAGCACCAGCTTCTGCCAACCTAGCAGTTCAAAAACATGCAAATGTGAATAGATCAATAGGTACCGCTTCGGCAGGAAGGTAACAGCACTCTATTTTCACATCATCCTCTGCCTGCACCAACTCTTCATTTTCAACATTAATCTTCTGCACCAGTTTATGAATATTCAGACATATTTATTCAAGAAGTAAAATGTTTTATCTGCTTTTTCTTTATGCAGAAATAACTCAAAGTCCAAAAGAATCTTAAATATAAACTGAGTATCCCTTATCCAAAATTATTGGAATCAGAAATGTTTCAGGTGTTTGATTTTTTCAGAATTTGGAATATCTGTATTTGCCTATAACTATACAATGAAATGTCTTAGTAATGGGACTCAAGTCTAAACATAAAACTAATTTATGTTTTATAGATGCCTTAAAGGCATAGCCTGAATATTCATAAAATACTTTATATAATTTTTGAGGGTGAAACAAAGTTTGTGTGCATCAAACCATTGCAAAACAGAGGTATCATTATCTTAGCCACCCATGTGGAGAATTTTGGTTTTTTGAAGTATTTTGCATTTTCGAATTCTGGATAAGGTATTCTCAACCTGTTGTGGGTGGAGAGGTAACTCACAAATGCTTTAAATAAAGAAAAAACGTTTAATGCGGGTGAGTGCAAATAATGTTTATTCACCTTCAGACATCTTCTTAAAGGTTATAAGAATGGTCTTTTCCACTGTTTTTAGGACTATAGTTCACTGGTGACCTTCTTTTGTCTCTTCTTTCCATCCCATCCCATCCCATCCCCAGGCTTCTGAAGAAGGAAGAAAATTTTGTCTTCATTCCTCGGTCCCGTGAAGAGCTTCCAGATAACTTTCCAAAGGAAATCCCTGGGATTTGTTATTTCCTGGAGGTCAGAACTGGTCAGAAGCAGCCAAAGTCCTCTGTCACATCTGCCAGAGTGAGAAAGATTTCCTACAACATTGGCACCATGTTCCTCCGGGAAACCAGCCTATGAGGCCCACTGCGGATCAAAGACTCATCAAAAAAGCACAAGCCCAGAACTGGGTCATGACAGGAAAGAGGAGATTCTTTCTGTTTCACTGCATTGTTCCAAGCAAGCAGAAAAAAGCTCTGTGAAATGTCAGGCAATAATTCTTTTTAAAGGTGGGTGACTGCTATCAGTAAACAAACTGGAAAGGGGCAAGGGAGGGGGCAGAGATGTTTAACACACACACAGATCATATTAAACAAAAAAGGACTACTGTGTTGATAGAGCTTCTCTTTGTCATGAGAGTCATTGTAGGGCTAAGAAAGGAATCCAAATGGACTTGATGTTGAATGGGAAATGGAGACATGTTCTCCTAAGCTGGGCTGACTATTTGTGGCTATCTAGATGTTGGTAGGCTGTGATTCCCATCATCTCTCAGCCACTATGGCCAGGGCTGATGGGGTTTGTAGACCAACAACATTTTGAATTTTTTACCACCAATGCAGTGACAATTTGGAGAGGTATTTTTCTGATGGAGCTGCTTCTGTCAATCCAAAGAGAAGGAAAGTGAATCTCATTATGTCTTCGAGCCACTTTGTCTCTCAAGATCTGCTTCACAGGTCTAGAAAAACTGTAAAGCAAGATTTTAGGTGAGATTGGGAACTATGGGTAATTGAGGGGTGTGTCATTTTGCCACTACATTGAATTTCAGCCTCAGTGTCCTTGGCAAAATCCCTTGAAATAAACTACATGCTTAGTGGATTGCTTCGTTCTGTTTGGAACTGAGAGAATGGTTGCTTTTGAAGACATTGCTTCATATATATTGCTTTAAATGCCCTTCATTAATGGCAGCCAAAATGGAAAAGGCTCCCTTCATGTGTAAAATGCTTGTAAAATGCTTGTAAAAGTTACAGCTGCAGGACATGGTGGATAATTCTTTAAAATGTGCACCAACTAAACCGATAGCTCAGTTTTGGATGCAATCCTGCATATAAAAATGGTATTTGCTAATGGTAAGAATGCTTCTGAGTTGCTTTTTAAACTTAAAACTACTTCATACAAATACTGTAGAGATCATTTATAACCTTCCTGGCAGAAGGAAATATAATTCCATATATAATATTGTAGGGATTTTACCTATTTTTATACATTTAACTTTCTGGACAAAACACCACATGCTGTAACAAATGTGAGGCTAGCCTGCTTCTGTACATTTATGGTTATCTATTCAATTTTGACAGGTGGTTGCTATTATTATCATCATCATCATCATCATCATCATCATCATCATCATCATCATCATCATTAAAACAATAGAAGCTATTTTATTGGGGTTCTTCAATAACACCACTTAGATATTTATTTTTCTTGTGAGATATATTTATGTCTTGAATTTCTAAACTAATGTTCAGTATTTGTCCTACTCATGGTGTAGTAACATCAGAACCACGCAAACACAGTTGTGATATCATGTTCCATTTTTGGTATACCATTGGGAGTGGAAAGTGCTGATCTCCTGAAGTTCAGATTTTACCCAAAAGATTCTCTCACCCTTGATAAAACTCCACCAATATTCTCTGTTAATATAGTATTATGAGGCGCATGTCTCTTTCTGAGCTACCAGGTCTTCATCCATAAAGAGACATTACCTGAAGATATGTGGCTTTATATCATACCCTCATAGATTTCTCATTACAACTTAGGCTATCACATGCCATCATCTGCATTAAACCACCTTCTTCTATGTGTCAATATCTATTGTTACAGTATTTTAGAAATAACCACAAAAAACATATTTACCCTCTGAAACTTTGATATCCCAATGTTAAATGCCAGAGGAGATGGTATGTTTTCAAGTACTGGCAGAAATTGGTTTCACCTTCTCAAAGGATAACTTCTGTGTCCATGTTTAGGATGCAATCCTAACATGTTTTCTCAAAAGTAAATCCCATTATATCCAGTAGAGCTTTTTTCCTGTGTGTATATGTTCAGCCTAAGTCAGTGGTTCTCAACCTGTGGGTCTCCAGATGTTTTGGCCTTCAACTCCCAGAAATCCTAACAGCAGGTAAACTGGCTGGGATTTCTGGGAGTTGTAGTCCAAAACACCGGGGGACCCACAAGTTGAAAACCACTGGCTTAAGTGATCTTGAGGTCAGTACTAGCTGCTGATTCTAAAACTATAACCAAGCCGCATTACCATCACATATGACCACTCCAGAGTAATGGATGGATGTATAATGATAGCTTTGATCAGCAGGAGACCTTTAGCTAGACATTGTAATCTTCATGTAGAAATACTGTAATTCAGCTTTAATCCATTATTGCATGTGTCACAGCCCCATAAACATATGCCACCATCAGCTGCATACAATCATTGTATGTTGTCCAAAAAATCCCTCTGTGTCCACAGTGTGGTTTATACTTGCTTACATTACCAGCAGGATGCTAACCATTGTATCTCCACAAACAAAGAAAGAGAGAGTAAGCAGATACAATATTTCATTAATTAAAACAAATAGTCTGTAGTCCACAGAAGCTGATGCCACAATAAATCTTAGGAGTCTTTAACATGTTGCAAAACTCTTCTTGGCTACCTTGAATGCTGTAATCCAAAACAATTCCAGTTGAACCTTTATGATTTATGCCCAGCATGAATCCTGATGCCAGAAGGTGATGCTTGGAAGCATATTGTACTTCTTTGTATTGTGCCCCAGAGCTTTCTTGACAGCTAAGAGATAGCTGGCAAATCACTTCTGCAGCAGTATCCACAGCTGAATACTAATCTGGAGCTGAACATTCCCCCTTGTCTTACAGATAAGCACTCAGGTTTATATTTGTACAGCTGTTCTGGCATTAAAAGGGCAAATAGGAGGTCAAGTTGGAATCAAAGTTGGGAGGTGAGGTGAACCTCCTCTGGGAAGAGAGTGGTAATTCTGAAAATAAGTCATACAGAGCAATCTTCTCAAATAGTAAGGTGCAGATAGGTGCCAGAAGCACTACCTTCTCCCAGCTTCTCTTCCAATTTGTATTGGCCCAAGTCACATACAGCTTCATTTTTTTTCAGTCTCAAGTTATTCTCATCCTTTTTTCAATGGGCAGCTCCCATTGATCTTGCAACTTTGATATCTCTTAAACTAAATCTAAAGTGACAACTCTGTGCCTGCATTTTTAAAAAGTGGGGGATGAAAAAGAAAGGCACTTAACAAGTTTATTTGAACATGAGGCTTCAAGGATTGAAATCCACAAAATATGCATAAGAGGAGATGGATAATACAGTCAACCTCAATATCCATGGATTCCACCATCCACAGCTTGAAAATATTTCAAAAGGTTTCCAAAAGTAAATCTTTTTTTCTACTATTTTATTTAAGGGACTTCATTTTATTAAACCATTGTATATAATGGGACTTGAGCATCCACTGTAATTCCTGAAAGCTCGTGCTAATTATAAATATTGAAAAAGTTATTTTCTTTGACTTCAACTCCCAAGAGTTAGGAGTCAAAAATAACTTTGGTAGTTCTGAGGCTAAACTCTCAGTCAAATTTCTCAATCAGATATCCTCATACAGTGCCGTTTTTAAGCTTGATTCTGGCAACGGGTCCAGTAAAATGATTAAGAATATGCAGTCATAAATCATCACCCACCATTTAAGAGGACAAAAACAGCTTTATATTCTTGGGTATTCATAGGGGTCATATTTGCTTTCAAGTACTAAAATTTCACACAATGAATGAAATATTTAAGGCTCTAACTTTTCCATACATTATAGTTTTTAAAAAATTCTTCATCTTTCACTTTTATCAAAGTAGCCCATGATGGTTAAACCCTTGTGCCAGCAGAACTACTGACTGAGAGGTTGCCGCTTCAAATCTGGGTAGCAGGGTGAGCTTCCATCTGTCAGCATCAGCTTCTCATGCAAGGACATGAAAGAAGCCTCCTACAGGATGGTAAAACATCCGGGCGTCCCCTGGACAATGACCTTGTAGTTGGCCAATTTTCTCACACCAGAAGCAACTTGCAGTTTCTCAAGTCGCTCCTTACACACACACACACACAAAACCTTTTATCAAAGCAACACAGTTTGTGCAATGCTGACTTTCAAGTCATATGGAATAAATACTATAATTTCTGTCAGGCACCTTAATACTAAAACAGATTTGTTATAGAAATAGCTTTGTTTGGAACAGTTTCCTTTAGATGCAAACTTTAGGATTCATTTTTAATACTTAAATTCTGGCTTCCCAACATATGCACAGATATAGTCCTAACCATGAAAATGATTACAGTTTTGGAAAATCTATGGACAGTAGAAGCAAAATACATAAAACAGTTCTGCTTTGCAGCCTCAATTTATGGCAATCTGATCTGCATGGGCCTCCTCTTAAAACCCAATTATAATTAAGTGATGAATCATTGCAACCTTGCTTGGCAAAGTGTTCCCATTGTTTCCAGACACGTAGAATGAATAGGAATGCTAATTAATTTGAACAATAGGATCCACAAGGTAAGAGCTATGGCCTTGAGTAAAACTGCAAACCCACCATTTAGGTGTCTTTTCAAATCCCTAATTTTTAATAAGAAATGAATTCATAATCACAGAGATCACTAGAAAACCTAAACAATTGCTCTCAGCATCTCCATGGAGATAATGACTGTGTTTGCAAATAAATCAGCTTGTTCTCAGAAAATAGCATAGCTTTCCTACAAAGAGTCTATAGATAGTAGGTTTTTTTTGTTTTGTGAACGCATGTTCAAAGGTGATATATCCCAAACATCAATTTAAATGCAAAGTATTATATGCTGTGCTCCTTTATTATGACAGCTAAGTTTCCACAGAGGCATATTCTTTAGCTCATTGTGTGAGGAAAGCTTGGGTGCATTGTTAGGATTCTGCTTTTTTATATTGCAATAATTCTTAGTTTATTTCATTTCCCATGGATAAAAACATGAACATTTTCTATCAAGTCAAGGATGAATGTGGATGTTTTTCTGTAGCTATTGCTAGGAATGCATTTGGATTCAGCTACTTATCCTTGAGAGGGGTATTTGAAGTTCAGCATAGGCATCTGGTGGATTAATTATTGAACTTCCATTAGTTGTGAGAGTTGTGAGCATGCTTTGTAAAATACTGGAGAATGGAAAGCAACATTTTAAAAATGTAAAGAAATAGAAGTTAATGTTTTGCAAATGTGGGTGAATGCCAAGCAATTACCCAAATGAAAGTTACATAGAAAATTTAGCTTGGTTTTTTTTTGACAGATCACACTATTAGTACCTTCTGATGGAAACCCATGCAGTTGATTATGGGCTCATTGATGTTGTCTTTCAGGCACAAAGTTCACTTGCTTACATGATACCTTCTAACTTCATTGTTCTGTGAGTTCATCTGATTGTCTCCTTATGTATGACCTGCATTTGATAAAATCAAAGTTCTGCCATTTTGGATAGCATTTTGTGCTGTTCCATCTTTAAGTCACAATATGATAATATTATGACACTAATACGCAAATACTTTTCTGGTATCTGTACAAGTACAAGGAATTAATTTCTGTACTGTGTGGAAAAATATCTGCTCTCATGTTTGCTTGCAGGTAGTAAAATTTAACTTCCTAAGAACTCAATACATTTTTGATAAACCATTGAATTATAATACATCAAAAAGTTCAGTGCAATTGTCTACAGCCAAAATGAAATTGTTTTATTCCTCCCTCCCTCACGCGCGCGCGCGCACACACACAAAAGAATCTCCTTGGACATTTTGTGTTCATATTCACAATGTGTCATTAATGACTGCTTATTTTACATAGCTTATTTTACCTTTTCCCCCTCTCACCTCTGTCCTTGTTGTTAGTCTTCAGGATGCCATAACACTCACGGCTACTTTTATTGCAGCAGATTACCATGAGCTACCTCTCTCATAATAGTTACAATTGGAAGGCATCACATTTATTATATTTACCGTTATTCTTCTTCATCCAACCTAATTTTTCTGGACATGGTGAAGAAAGGATTGGTTTTCATAAGTTGTTCTGGTTTTTGAATTTGCACCATGAAATAAAGAGGCCAGACACAAGAACACGAAACTAAAGGTCCATTTTTTGACCTATTTGTTTATTTACTATAACTTCTGGATGCACCTGTAAACCAAAATAACCTGTAAGGGAAAAGAACTAGTAAGGAAATAACCAGTTGTGTTTTCAGCCATCTAGTGAGTAATGTCCTTCAGCCTGGTGTCACTTCCTTTGACCACCTCTAAGGACCATCCTTGCACTAGCAGCATAGATCCCAAGGGACACCCCAAAATCTTTGGCTGTGCACCTTGGGCATTTTTAAGTGGAAGGCCATCCTGAGGGCACTCCCTCCCAAATCTTTAAGTTTTTAAAGACCATGAAACCCTCATTCTAGCCCCAAGGGGAACCCCCCATTTACAGCCCCCCAAGCCATAAAGCCTATAGTGACTGTTAAGGAAATCCAACCTTCACCCACAAAGATGGATGCCGTGGTGTCTACCAGGACTATGTTACAATTTACATGCCATGACAACCTATTTAAATGATGCCACCCTAAGATAATTACTGCACCCAGCCGAAACAGTATGGGGTAAGCAAAACAGAAACAAAAACTCAAGGAACAATTAAAAGGGGGGGGGGAATCCTATGCAGCCTAGATGTGACCACTTTGCACGAACACTATCTATAGGTTGGGAGGGTGAGTCACAAGCAGAATGAAGAAGTTAAACTGGAGGGGTTGTTCAGCCTTAAATGGGCTCAGATCTGCCCTGTTGATGTCTGATAAAGCCAACCAGCCTCAACTAACACTGGTCTCCTTCATGGGGGGCCTTCAACTACCCCGCTCTGAGTGGGGCTTATGTTCATCCCTTTTCTATTAGCTTCAGGGTTGTCTAACATGTGCCAGTCTCTTCCATCTGCTTAACAATCTGTGGGAGAGGGGTTGTGCCAAAACAGTGTATGTTACATTGCGAGGTGATCTAGATTTCATCTCCGATTGTCTGAAAAGGTTAATTTATCTAAGGTATCTTTGTCCTTAAGGCCTTGTACTAGTCTTAAGTGTAGTTCTGAATAATTGGCAGTAGTAATAAAGAGACCCTTGTGCAAATATTTCCCTGCAAAATTCAAGCCACTTTATGTCAAAATGTTCCAGTTATACATCACTCAGGTGCTCCCATGTAGATTATGATAGATTGGGGAGTGGTATTTGTGAAACAGTCATAATGGGTAGCAAAGCAAAGGCTTAAAAAGCTTGGGGACAATCCACACATCTGTCACTCCCAAGTAACAGGAAACTCTGCATTAAATTGCTGGTACTTTAAAGAAGCTCCTTCCTGGGAGATTTTTAAGTAATCATCAAACAGGTGTTATTTTTCTTCTACCAGTAGAGTATTTTGTCTTCAGGCATGGTTTCTTTGAGTACCTTCCAGCCCTCATCATGTTGACTACTTCATACATCTTAATTGAAATTTTCTCATTTCGCAAAGGCCAGTAGGGTTCAGGGGCTATTCATATCTGTGCCAGTAATTAAACTATTTCAAGGGTAGTTGATGGGCAGCATCTTTTCCAGATGGTGCCAAGTTCGCTATCTGATATTTGTTGTGAGTGAGACTTATGATGTGCTGCCAGAATCAAAGGAAAAGAAATTAACAAGGTGTTTCCACTTGCCAGCTGTTCATCTTAGACCATGCCACCATTTTCATGCCACCTCCAGATATCATCTTTCAAATATCTAATATGTATTCTGAGAATTTGTCATAATATTATAAGCAGTCAGCAAGGTAGCAAATCTGTCTAAGTAGGTTCCATTGCTTTGAACCGCCACATGCTAGACCCGGACTTCTTAAAACTTTTCCAATTGCAACCCCTTTTCTTTGAGAAATTTTTAAATGACCCTGGATATAGAGGTACATGAAATAGGCATAAAATCAAACATTTACTGATAATAAATCAGCATTTTCAAGGCTTGCTAAGTAGCCTGATTTTTATTTTTGTGGAGTACAGCTGAAACATTTCTGCAGAATTAAAATATATGTTTACGTTATTTACAAATACTTATTTGTAACTGTATGTAGGCACTTCTTAAGAACATTTAATAATTGCAAAAGCCAAACGGATGACTACATTCTGATCGACTGATTAGTCCACAATCAGCTTGGTTCCTATTGAGATTTGTAAGGACTGAATTCCTCAAGCCTCTGTTTCCAAAGATCTAGGTCAGCACTGGTGTGCTCTTCAGCCAAACAAATAATTTAAATGCTGTGAACCCATAACCCTGGTCACTTAATTCACCATGATCCGGTGCATGAATTTATAATCTGAAAACCCAATGTACCATAGTTAGTGTTTTCCTGCATAGAATCTTCTGTCGGAACACTTCAGAACATTTGAGTATCAGGAGAAAATTATGAGGAATTGTATTATTCTTTCCAGATGAGATTTCCTAGCTATTTTAAAATCGGTTTTGTTTTTTAACCTGGGAACAAATATTTCTTCCATTTGTCTCTTAAGTTTGGGAGAGAGGCAAAGGAGAGAATACATTGTTGGCACTAGGTCCTGTAACCTGTGCTCTTCTGCAAATCGAGATTGATAAAAAAGAAAAGTTGCTGAGCACATAGTTAGTGGGTGATATTTTTTTAGTTGCTTTGAGCCCTGTGCTGGGAGTATGGTGGGATATTGAGTAAATCAATAAATAAATCCTAGGTGCTCATCATATGGAGTAAGATCAGTGGGAATTCTTCAAACTCACCCCTGAAGTAATGTTTTATAACTGTTAGCATGTATCATAAAAGTATGTGGTACAGAAGGCATCAGAGATAGTTCTATGGGTGTAGTTGATAATGGGATATGTCTAGCTTAGGTGGTCATAAAGGCCAGAATCTTAAGCCAGAGCCATTGGAGACAGGTGGTCTCTTTGCCACCATGGCTATTTTCTATATGTAGAAACAACCTGCTAATGAATACTGGATGTAGACAGAGGAAAACAGCAAAAGAAAACTATGTCCCACATGCCGGGATTATGACGTACTTAGGAACTTGGTTGGTACCTCCCTGCATCGTACTGGAAGAAAGCTGAGGTTTAATCAGATCAAACCTATCACTCAAATCAGTCAATAAAATTCCAACCTTCTCCCAGTAGTTTAAAAGAGGTTTTGCAAATACCTACAAAAGGGTGATATCCATATTGTCAGTCTAGTCCAGTCCACTTTTTAGAAAGCTTGCTTAAATTTTTTACCCAAGATAATTTTCACCTCAATTCAACTTCACAACTTCGTCAACTCACAAAAGAAATTAACAAAAAAATTTAAAAAAGAGTGGTCATTAGCTAGAAGTAAGTTCTGGAATCATGGATTGTATTTATGAATTGTGTATTCATGCACAGACAAAGAATCCAAGCAATAACCTATGATGACAAGCAATAAAAACTGCATTGGTATATGTAAGTATATCTACCAAAGTGTGCTTGTGGCAGTTTGCTAGTTCTAGTTGGAAAATTGGAAAACATATATTTAACTGTATGTAAGCAATAAGTCAGTTTCTCACATTTCTAAAAATAACCTCTCTGACACACAAAAAACAATATATGGATTCTGAGATGGAGGAAGGGATGCAGAAAACACATTATCATTGACTTTGTTTCACTATCTTTTTTGTGCCATTCTAACCATGTTAGTCTTCCAAGGCACTCCACTTTAAATTCTGATTGTGTAGGCTATATTTATTACAGTGTTATGGATGAAAAGGGCATGTAAACATGGGAGAGATTCATGTAGTTGAACTTAATGTGTATCATGAGTTTTGGCTTTACATTTTAGGATGGCTATAAAAGTAGAAGAGTTGTTGATTGTGTTTATGATTGGCTTGTGCTTTATGAGTATTAGATCTTCCTCTTTCAAACATATGTGCATTGAAATACAAGGATATTCGAGTTTTTTACTTTCTTGTTCAGACCTGTTGGAAAGCACTGGTCTAAATCTTGGATTGGAGACATTAAAGTGTATCAACTGAAATCATTGACACTGAATTCCACTTAATACAAGTTTGTTAATTGAAAGATAAAACAGCAGGAGTTTAGCCTGCATAGTCGTGCATACATAATGTGGTTTTAAATTAATTTCTAACTTATTTTCCCAAGTTTTGAAATTAAAGATGAAAATTTGTACAACTGTTACTCATCAACTAAGTGCCCTAGCATCATGCTTCTCTGCTACTTCTGAATATTATCTTAACATCCACATTATTTCATTCCCCATTATTATTATTATTATTATTATTATTATTATCATTATTATTAATGGACTGCCCCCTCTTCCCAAGGGGACTCATAGCAGTTTACACACAAAAAGGCAATCATTCAATACCCAAACAAATGCAAATACATTAAAGTACAAGAAGAGCCCATTTTTTTATTTTCTCACAATCAATAAAGATCATTAAAAATTTCCACTTCTCTCATGAGTACACTTTGAAAGGAAGCAGAGAAGTAGCACATTACTTTTAATCTTCATTTCACATCCTTTCAATGCCATTATCATAATAATAAATTGATAGTTAAAGATGATTGAGAACTAGCTCATCTATGTTATCTGATTCTGTGAAAGTATTTTGAGTTTCAAAGGCCATGATCATCAGTCCATACCTAGTGCACTCACAAGTAGTCCCATAATAATCAATGAGATTGTGTGAAAGATGTGTGACCATGATAATATTGAAATTTTATGAGCTTGGAGCTCATTGCGTACATCAATTACCTCCACTGCTCTTTGTTTGCAGTGATTTGTTCCCTGCCATAAGCAGGGGGGAAGAAATCCATTTTAGGTCCCTAGCTGTAAGTCTGACAGCAGGGTTGATTGGTAATTGATTTGTGTTAGGTGACTTAGAATGTACTCTGAAAGTTTGAAGGGGGCTGTAATAAGGGGATATATGCTTCCGAGTGTAACTAGCAAAGTATCTTTTAAACAGTATATTGCATGCAAGTGATTAAAGCTAGACAGCATTCCTCTAGAATAAGTGGTTGTGAAAGATTTGGCCCTGTGGGTATTTGGGGCTATAACTCCCATATTCCCTTAACATTGGCTGTGTGATTGAGGCTTCTGTGAGTTATAGTCCAAAATATCAGTATGGTCCAAGCTTCCCCACTATTGTTGTAAGACATCAGGAATTGTAAAAGGATTTTGCTTTGGGTGACAAATGATACTACTTTCAATATTTTTTTATTGTTTAAAAGAAAGACATGTAGGAAGAAGATTAAAAAGGATAAGTTGGGAAATAGGATGAAAAAGAAAGCATGACGCACTGGGAATGATCAAAGTCCTATACTTGGACTTTAGGATATACGGTGTCAGAGAGACAAGTGGGATCCTTCACATCTGGAATTTAGATGGGAACAAAATCAAGCAGGTTCCCTGCTTCAAAAATCAGAGGATAGTTCTCCATTCCTCCAGCAGCAGAAAAGCCCATGGAGACCATGTGGCTGAGATTGCACAGAGGAGCTCATCTGCTATACCAAAATATCTCAGGTCAAGAAGGGAACACTACACACCCACAGGACTCAAACTATTTGATGCCAAGCCAATTGCACAACTCCTATATGGTGCCCAGTTAGGCCCCTTTTCTGACTTTACCATATTGGGGAGTGTACAATCCAAATTCTTAAGATCAGCCCTCCAGGTCCCAAGGTGTGTTTCCAACACCACCCTACATCTGGAGACTGGCTTCCTGAGAATTGAGGACAGCATGTGGGTGGTTATACTGAACTATTGACTTATACTATCGCTCTCTCCCCTTGGCCCTGCACCTCTTACTATGTCAGATGACTTTCAGTCCAGATGGGAAAAGGCAATAGCAGCCAAAATTTCATCCTTAGGCTTCTCTCCAGGACTGCTAACCAGCATGGGCTACGACCAAGCCAAATCTCTGATTAAACAACGAATAACTGACATCGAGCGCCAATTAGACTTAGCTAATGCCCCATCCTTTATTATCGATGGAGTCAGTAAATTTTGTTCCTCCCCTATGACATATCTAACAATGCTAGAGGTTTCCAGTCATCGGAGAGCCTTCACTCTGGCATGTTGCCATGCACTCCTATCTGCCATATTGGAAGGTCATTACCAGAAGACCCTATATGCTGAGAGACTGTGCCCTTGTGACTCAGGACACATAGAGACAACAGAACATGTGCTTCTTCAGTGCCTGTTCTATAGAGATATTTGATCCCTTCTTTTTACATCATGGCTACTCAAACACCCAGGATGCTCTGGACAGTTTTACATTTCCCTGTTGCTTTTAGATATGAACTCAGCTGTAACCTATAATGTCGCCAAGTTCTACACAACAGCAATTAAAATCCAGCAATTGATGACTAATAGCACCAGCTACTACAAGTCAAGTTTTCATACTAGCAGAAAATTGGGATTATAGTCTTTTAATTATAATATTTTAATTATAGTATGGAAGTTGCTCCCTCCTTTGTCTGACTGGATTTCCCTGCTCTGTGCCACTTGAGCACCCCAATCTCCTCCCTTCAGACTCCCTTCCTTTTAAATCCATTAATTGTGTTAGGTTTCGATATACTCCTGTATGTGGCTTTTAGCTTAGGTTCTTGAGTTAATTGTCTTGATGTCCTGGCAATGATGCACTTGTTTTAAAGTTTTTAAGTTTTAGATTTTGGAAGTTTTGAAGTTTTAAAGTTTTAAATCTCAAAACCCTTAGACCTGAAGTGTTGTGCAGGACTGTGTCCCTCTTCTCATGAGTTGGTGATTGACTGTAATAAAGTGAACTTGAATTTGAAGTGGGATCCTTGTGAATTAAATTCATAACTTCTTTGGACTAAACTAACTCAGCCTCCACAATACTTCCTTTTATAAAAGCAGCAATTTTGCTTTCATGTTTAAACAAACAGGTCTTTTATAGTATTCTAGTTAATGTACTTCTAAAGAAAAATCAAATTGTCGCACTTACCTTCTCAAAATTCCTCAAGATGCTGCAGTCAAAATTATACCATGTTGCTAACATGCAAATTTTACAATGACTTTTGTCTTCCATTCTTATCTTTGCCTCTCACAACTCCATCATCTGCTCCCAGTCTGTGTTTGATAGTTTGCTTCACTAAGCCTCCAAATCCCAGTTGATTTCAGAATTCCTTCCACGAGGCAATTTTTTCAGTCTTTGCAGTGCTATGCTTGATTCTCCCAGAGTCCAAAGAAGAACTACTTGAATTTTGTGAAGAAAATGGGAAACATTTTTTTCATAAATTGCACAATTTTCTGAACAAATTGTTGTTTATCATTTTTGTGTGGTACAGAAGTATTATTTTCAGCAGGAGATAAACATTACATTCTTGATATTGTGAAAGTGCTGCATTTATAAATTTACTGAATTTGTGGATCATACATTTGTTTCTTGGGTCAGTAGCACTAGAGGACTGTGGTTTACCATCAAAGGAGTCCTAGCTCTCTATGTGTAATAATAACAACATGAGTTAAAATTGGGATTTAATTATTATGTGCTCCAGAATAACCAAGTTACATCTAACCAAAAATTACAATTACTTACTTCAATAAAAGTTTCATCAAATTTGAAGCATGGTTCAGTTAAAATAGTGGTGTCACTGTTTTGTGCAGTCTTTCAGCAGATTTTTTAAAAAGAAAAATGAGTTAGGACCAGAAACACATTTTATAAGATTAGTTTACACATACTGCACAGTATCCCCAAAACTTTAAAACTCTATGCTAATTTGTTCTTTGGGTTTTCTAATGTGCATGCACTCTAGACAGAGATATCATTATTACACAGTTACAATGATGTTTTGACTTGCATGTTTTTCTTTGCATGTGCTGGTTCTTGTAGTTACTGATTTTGTCAAATTTTCTGGTATTAGCTATAATAATCATCATAGCCCATCACTCTTGGCCACGTATTCTCATTTCTCTCTTTTGCCCTCTATTTGTGCCTTTTCAAAATCTGTAGCGCTGTTGGTAATATCTGACCTCCTGTTAGAACGCTCAAGGGTCTAGGGCTTCCCAGTTCTCAGTGTTTATGCCACACTTTTTAAGGTTATCTTTAAGCCCATCTTTTAATCTCTTTTGCTATCCACCGACATTTTGTTTCCCATTCTTGTTTTATGTCCAGAAAATACTATTTCTGTATATTGATTTTCTATTTCTGCAAACACAGTTGTGCTTTCTTGGTTCTCTCCCCTCATTCATTTCTTTTCTGGGAGACATTCCTGTTATTAGCTTCATCGCATGATGTTTTTGTTACCTGCATTGCTTAACATTATGGGAAACATAGGCCAGTGTTCCACATATAACTTGATACAAAGTAATTCAATGAGTTTCTCTTGAAGCCTTCAGTAGATGGTGGGTTGCAAGTCCCCTGATCAGCTTTGCCAATGATAGGTAAGAAACACCGGAAGTTATGGTCCACCAGGATCTCGAGAGCTACATGATTCCCGTCCTTTATCTAGCTAAATGTTGTTTATTATGCTTTCTTCCCCTTTAGTTCAATTAACAGGAGCTCTCAAAAACTTAAACAGAGATACTGCCACTCCTGGCCACATAATATTATTGGAAATAATCTGGGAATATCAGTCTATAAAGTATGACACTGAGCAATAACCCTTCTCTAGAAAATATACATCCTTTCCCATTCCTCTTTATGAAATGGTGTTGAGAACTGTCTAGTGCAAGACCAAAATGTATCTTGAGATGTTTCAGTTTCTGTTGTTGAGTTTCTTTTTCTTTTAGAGTTTTTCTACTATTTTGAGCAGAACTAAAATGGAAAGCAGTGCTAATGACTAGAAGTTCTGGGTTCATAGAAAAATATGTAGCCCAGCCTTTATTAACCTGATACCTTTCAGATGTACCCAAAAGATATGCTGGCTATAGATGAGGAAGTGGTAGCCCAATATATTTGGATAATATCAGGCTGGAGAAATCTGCAATAAAACATTATGTGTATTACTACATTCTTTGAGGATTACTCTGTGTAGAGTGACATCAGAAATAAGCAATATCTACCTGGAGTTAATTTAATTGTGTTGAATGAATCATCTTGTCCCTTAGACGGCATTTTATTCCAAACACGTTGAGCCATAGCATTCTCTCTTAGCATTGAAGAATCTGATCTCCTTTCTTTCAGAAACAACTCCATTGTGGGTCTAGTTAACCAGTCTTCATTGTGCTTCATGCTTCATGTTATTCCATAGCAGTATTCCAAAAAGAGGTTACTGACATTATCAAGATCTGCCCATTCTCAACCTCATGTTGATGATTTCATTGTTATTGCACAGAGAATTTCTGTATAGACATGCCTCTATAACACTGAAATCAGAATCACAAAACTGCTCTGCTGGTGATAGCCATTTTTGTTTTCTTATGCACAGAAACGGAGGTCTGTGGCCTGCAGAAAATTGTGTTAGGTTAAGCTTAGTGCCATTGAGCTCATTTACAGTAGTATGAAGGGCTGGCAATTTATGTATTGGCATGAGCAGAGAGACAGTATAGTAATGCCCAGAACACTGCAGCAAGCATGGCTATTATCCATGCTAGTTGGGAATCCTTAGAGTTATAGTCCAAAGAAATCATTTTTCTCTTATGCTGAACAGGAAACATAACTCACTTACCAAAATGGCATCAAAGGAAAATATGAGAAGCCTGAAACGATGATGTAAGTGGTGACAGAAACTGGTTTTCAGTGTGGTATTGTAATGAGACAAAGCTAAGCCTGCAATTGATTAAGAAAGACCCTGCTCCTTCCCAGTTTGTCTCTGCTAATGAGAATTTCAGTTTTATTTCTGAATGGAAAATATTTTTGAGCTGATTTTGAAATAACTCACCCAGTATCCGATGTGATTCCTCATCTTCCTCTGTAGTGAAACCTCTGTTTCAATGTTGTGTATGTGTGTGTGATTAGAAGTGTTTTTACTTTGTCCAGAAAAACCCAATTTGTATATTGCCATATTAGAAGACTAAGTACACTCTTATATTTAAAAAAGCAATATATACTCAACTCTGCATCTTCTCAGTCAAAGCTTCCATAGCTGTAGTGTTTTTATTTATAACTCTTTATAAAGAAGATGCAGATTTTTAATATTACTCACTGGACCAAGAAGAATGAACTTCTTTGCTGTCTCTGAATATTATTAATGCAACAATAACAATACCTTCAGCGTTCATTCCTTTTGCAATTCTTTTCTAACCTTTGACCAATCTGTCACATTTTATAAACCTGCTGACAAAAGGGTTTTTAAAGAAGAGAACGTTTAATGAGCTGTTTATTGTGTGACCTTGACACAGTACCTGATTCATAAAAAAGAAAAGAAAGAAAGAAAAATATTCCAACATCTCATTTCAGTATATTATCAGCAGTATTCAGATCGCTAAAGTCTAGGCAAGTTTGCTGATATAAGGACTCAGGGATATGAGCATTTGTTCAAGTTGTTCTCAAAGTCTTGAGTCAGCATTTTTGGCATATTCACTCCTGTCTTCCCACTTTTTGAGGAGCATTAGCATACAGACTCCCCGCAAAAATCTTTAAAGTTCACATCTGACCAATGAGATTTTCACAATGAGGAGAAGAGTCCTAATTAAGAACTAAAGCCAATTGTTAATCATAATTAAAATAGACTCAGTAAATTTGGGGGGGGGGGTGATAACACTATGTAACAAAATTCGAAAAGGTTTCCATTCCTGGTTTGAAAGTATTATTTTCTGTTTAATTGTTCAGTACTTACTTTGAAAGTAGTTGTTATACTCCAGAAATATTGTTTTTGTTTTTTATCCTTCTATTACCTGAAACACAAACGTTTGTAATTTTCCTTCATGAAAATATGCCATTTTTAACTTTTCAAAACAAAGTTTTTGCAGTTTAATAAACTTTTTCCATATTTTTATGATAGAACTAATTTGGAAATAACATTTATAACCCACAAACAAATGGTGTTACATAACATTTCATCCTTTCCAACTGTCCCAATGAATTCCCTGCCAGTCCTAATAAATCATTCCCACTTTTCAGCTGCCTTTAACATTACCTAGGACCTTTCCACACAGCCCTATATCCCAGAATATCAAGGCAGGAAATCCCACAATATCTGCTTTGAACTGGGTTATCTGAGCCCACACTCAGATAATGTGGTATTTCCTGCCTTGATATTCTGGGATATAGGGCTGTGTGGAAGGGCCCCTCTTTGGCTTCCTTTTCCTTTTGGTCCTCTACTTACTTCGGTTGCTAGAAACTGAGTTCAAAGTGCAAATGTAGCTTGTACTCAGCATGGGGAGTAGAACAAATGAGAAAGGATCTTGCACTTTCAGGCAAAATCAAACTGCTGAAGTGTCTCCTAGCTTGTACGTTCTTCCACATTAATAACATTTGCCATTTTGGCTAGATTCTAATGTTTCTCAGGGCCATTCCACACAGCCCTGTATCCCAGAATATCAAGGCAGAAAATCCCACAATATCTGCTTTGAACTTGGTTATCTGAGTCCACACTCAGATAATGTGGGATATTCTGGTTTGATATTCTGGAATATAAGGCTGTGTGGAACGTGTATTCTGGTTTTCCTCTGAAATACTGAAGGATATGGCATTATGTTCGTTCAATTGATTTGCTGTCAGCTGGGACTAACAGTTGTATTTAGATCCAAGTTTTCCTAGTAGCAGCAGCAGCAGCAGTAGTGAGATTTAAGAAAAAAATGAGAGATGCAATGGAAATAGAGGCAGAAAGGAGGTGGCAGAAACTGCCTTATACCTAATCACATTGTTTGTCAGTCTATTCCAGAGTCGTGTGCCCTGCCCCTCCAAGTTCTTTGGTGGAGATTTGCCACACATGTTCTACTAACTAGGCATTATTAGATATGTGAACCTGGGGCCTTCTGAATGTAAATCATGTGATTCTCTAAAAGCTTAGAAACATTACTTCTTGGAAATACAAAGCTCAGAATCCACCAGTCTGCATGACTACTACCCATGGTAGCTTGCATTATATTCCAAAGAAGTACCATTTCAAAGAAGTACCATTTCCAAGCTCAGACTCCACTAATGATTTATGGTCATTTCTCCCAAAGTTTCTACTGCAAAAGAGCCACTTTTTCTCAAACCTAATATTACCATTTCAGAAATTAATGATGGTTGGTTATATCTTTTTATTTAAAGCCCTTCAGTCATTACTTTCATCTAAAGCAGTGGTTCTCAACCTGTGGGTCCCCAGGTGTTTCGGCCTACAACTCCTAGAAATCCCAGCCAGTTTACCACCTGTTAGGATTTCTGGGAGTTGAAGGCCAAAACATCTTGGGACCCAGAGGTTGAGAACCACTGATCTAAAGAAATGAAAGTAACGATCTGAAGATTGAAGTTTTTCATAATAAGTCTATTACCCTAGATCTGTAATATAATCCAGTTTCAGAATTCATATTATCTCCATTGAACTGGATTATATGAGTTTACACTGCCATATAATCCAGTTAAATGCAGTTAATCTGCATTCTGAAACTGGATTATTTGGCAGTGTAAATCCAGCTTCAGTGAAATTCACTGACCATTTACACGTGTCTAATCAAATTGACTTTGTCTGATTTCAACTGGCATAAACATTGCCCAAAGTCAACCAAGGACACATGGATTAAAAGGTTTCCATTTCAATAATACTTTCTGTATGTTGCCAAGCATGTCAAAATAGGGTTGACAACTGGAGGTGTCCATCCCTACCCCTCTAATGTGCCATTTTCCAAATATGCGTTCTGTGTATGATTTGACTTCTGATTGTTACCATATTTCATCTTCACCCAAATATAACTTAAATAACTTTTTACCTAAAGAATGTATTTGTCTTTTGTGTGTGGTTCCAATGTGAACATTGAAAACCCCAGGGTCAGAAGCTTTGAAGTTGTACCTGGAGATTTGAACTGGGTCACACAATTGTCAACATTACTTTCTCCCATTTTCTGCTAACATCTCTGTCCATTATGAAATCTACTCAGACATATGTATATATTACACATTTTCGTTCCAAAATCCCCTATTGCACATACAGGGCAAAAACCAATCAAAATGAGTTCTTTTACAGCACTATCCTGAGCATGCTTACTCAAAAATAAGTCCTAGTTAGTTTTCTGGGACTGTCTACCCATTAAGGATACTTAGAAATGTAGCCTCTTCCCCCCACCCCAGGAACTGGGAATATATGGCCTACCAGTTGTTGTTGGACTATAACTGCATCCACCCCTTACTGTTGGCTGTGCTGGCAGGAGGGCTAGAAATTTTCCACCTTTGTTTTAGTCCCACTTATCACAGTGAATGAGATTTCATTACATTACATTGCATCATTAAAATGTTCATTGAACTCAATGGGAGACTTCACTTAAGCTAGAATTAACACGGAATGGAAAAACTGCTTCACGTGAAAGGGGTGCCCATTTATTTTAACAGTATAGAAAGTGTCATAGTTGAATCCCTGTTGAAGTGACTGGAGCAGTAGCATTTCACCCAGAGCTCCATATATGGTAGAAGATCCCACAAGTCAATCTAGTACTGTGTGAACCATGGGGCATTTCCTTCTCCTTTGCATACCAATTACGTAATGTCAGACTTTTGGGGTAGCATAAAGAACCCCCTTTTAAGACATCTCTGGTAATTATTTATTTTTTAAAAAATAACATGTGTTTCTTGTTCCATTCCATTTTATACAGGTTCATGTACTGTATATAATATATATATATATTATACATATACATATACATATATTTTATGAATCAGGTCTGTGATTTTTACTATTTTCATGGAACTGTTCTCTCTTATTTTGCTGGCAATGTAAATAATATTGTACATCTGCTATTTTATTATATTCATGTGTTATGTGCACCGCTTCTTTTGAAATTATTCTAGGTATATCACCCAGCAGTTTAGATGCCATCTCATATACAAAATATCTGTATAGCATGTGTTTCAACATCTTATATTGTATTTTGCAAACTTGGGAATATTTAGTTTTCAATGTTTTTCAACTAAAATGCCTCAAATAATACAGTTCAAATGTTAATTTGTGTTTACTGATTGCATCTTGGGTTTTCCTTTTCCCACAGGGGACATTTTGTCCTTCATTTTGCATTCAGACAACCATTATTTCCTGTAAGAAGAGAGTTGTGTGTAAGGCGATGAGAATCCTAATAAGAGCAAGCCCACTAAATCAATAGGTAGATTCATGTTGACTTTTAAGATTCAACAGTTGGTTATGTTGGTCTACTCTAATTAGGCCTAATAAATAGCATTTCAGCAGTAATATTACATGTGAAAAAGACTGATTCATGAAAAAATTTAAAATAATAATAACCCTTGGTTTGGGTTTGTATGCTTTGTATCCCTCATTGAATCACCATACTCACAAAATACACAGTTCGTGACACCTTTTCTGGATGTAGAACTTCATGTTTTGTATGACACTGAAAACTCAAGCAAAGATCCTGCATGGCAGATGTAGCTATGATGTCTTAGGTACACTCCAATTCCTGATCTGCCTCATAAGCCCACCTTAAAAGAAAGGCAGCCATTTGTAGTGCTGATGAGCAGAATACTACAAGATTATGCCTCTAGCCCCTTCCCACCAGTGAGTGACAGCATGATGAGTAGGAGAGACCCCTATAAGATCCCACTGCAACTCATCATATTGCCACTTACTAGCAGGAGAGAGCGAGATGCATCATTTTTCAGCACCCCGGAGCTCACCAAAGAGCTTCTTAATTCAATGTGGCCTCCTGGCTTTTGGGGACATTTGCACTCACAGCAATGGTGCCATGTGTTTACAAAGCAGTTATATGGTTATAGCTCCACTGTAACTGCCTAACAGGATACCAACCACAATGACTCTCCTTTTAGCATGAGGTCTTTTCTTTGGTCCTGCTTCATAACTGAATGCTTGCAAGACTGGGAAAGGACACATTACTACAATGCTGCAAGATAAAGTAAGTAGTTTTTCCCAGTGTGAGTGGACAATGGATGGGAGGGGAAAGAAAATGGGGAGATTGTTTCTTATAACATCAACACACTCACCCACCCCAGAGAAGGGTTTCAAATACAAGAAGCCACAAAGAACAAGGTGATAATTAATGGGACTAAATATTCCATTAGTTATGAAACTGTCTATGACTAATGATTATTGAGGTCTAGATCTTTAATTTTCTGTTTCAAATTGCAAGAGGGAACTGGATTGAAAGAATGACAAGGGGATTTATTCTTTCCCATTAAACTGTTTTCTCAACATCCTCTTTTTATGCAGATTACTGCTTGTCTGGTTAGAAAAAAACCAATTCTCAACTGCTGGTGAAGGAGCCAGTTCTCATCATAAAAAATTATAAATGGTTAATATTTATGGAAACTTTCCTACTCTAATAATTTTTAGTAGCCTTCCCATTTGGGGAAGGGCCAGTCATACTTGTTTAAATGTGAAAATGGGATATCCAGTAACAGAGCTCTATCATTAAACTGAGAATTCACTATCTGGGATTTTGGAGGGCCAATTTCTCACCAAACAGCATTATAAATGCTCTCAGCACTGATTCGAACTGGCAGGGAGATGCACATATGATGATATCTGGATTGGAAGGCAGATGTTCAGCAGCAGTGCTTGGTGGGTTGTGCCCTTAATCTACTGCATCTTCCTTGCTTTCCACACAGCAAAAGCCTTTTAAGCACTTTTGTATATTTTTGTGTGCCATAAGTGGTGTAAATAGCATGTTTCATTATGCAAAAATTTCTAGCTCACCAACTTCAGAACAAGATGAATTTGTATATGAAAAAATATTAAAACATTGACAGTAAACTTGGATGACTAAAAAAAAGTTATATAAAGTGATTATGACTGTTGTGTGTTATTCTGTTTTTACTGTCCATATCCCAGTTTTATGTTTTAAAGGGAAAAAAATACATTTTATTTGCCCTTGAATGTCTGATCAATTATTTAAACTATATTTACATCAATAAACCTTATTCCAAACCTATGAAATGTTGTTGGAACATTTGTTTTGTTGGTTTGTTGACAGAAGGTGAAATGATTATGAAATCGTCTTCTTTTCATAATAATAATTTTTAAAATTTTCTTTTTGGACTTCTCTACCTCCCCAAAGGGACTCATGGTAAATATTCAATGCTTACAAAGAACATATAAACAAATTACATCAAAACAAAATACATCAAACTATATACAAGCAACCTAACTATAAACTTAATAAATAAAAATTAACCAAAAATACAACTTAAATCATTCAGAACTGACATAATCATATAACATAGATCAGCAGGATAAAATATTTTAAAAAGCTAAGACCCTGTTAAGAGGTAGGATCATTCCAACAGCTAACAGGCTGAAATCAATTCCAATGATTTGGTGATCAATTCCAATGATTTGATTTCAATGATTTATGGTGATCATAAATATTGAGATGTATTAGTCTTCCTCCTCTCCGTACACCAAAGTACATAAGTGTGTTTTTAGTAACTTTTTAAAGGCAAGGACAGAAGGTGCAGTTTTTAGTTCTTTTGGGGGGAGTTCCAGAGGTGGGGGATGATCACGGAGATGGCTCCCTCTCTTGTTCCCACCAGCTGTATTTGAGATGGGGGTGGGATCGAGAGGAGGGCTTTCTCCCCAGATTGCAGTGCTCAAAAATTTGTATATGGAGATGCTGTTTGGCAAGTAGTCTATGCCTGAACTGTTTAGGAATTTATATGTAATGACCAGCACTTTATATTTAGCCCAGAAGAAGATTGGCAGCAAGTGGAGCTGCCGCAGCATGGGAACCATCCACTCATGGTACGGCACTCCAGTTAGTAGCCTGGCCGCCGATCTCTGAAACAGTTGTAGCTGCTGAACTATTTTCTAATCAGCCCCAAGTTGAGAGCATTGAAGTAGTCCAAATGGGAAGTATCCAAAGTGTAGACTACCATAGCTACATCTGGCATCTAAAAGTATAGGCACAGCTGGCGCACAAGTTTTAGCTATGCAATGGTGCTCCTGGCCACCGCCGACACGTGGGGTTCTGGAGCCAGCAATGAGTCTAGGATCACCCTCAGACTGCAGACATGTGTCTTCAGGGGAAGTGTGATTCCATCCAGTACATATCTATGCTTCCTTTCAAAAACAATTTAAAAAATTGTCGCGCAACCATGAAATTAAAGTAGGGGAGAAAAGAAAGGGTTTTAATGATATGTATACAACTCATGTATTTGCAGGCTTTCAAATCTCATACAACAGAAATAATTTGAATGCTAGACTAGAATAGAATTGAATCCATCTATGGATATTACTCAAAATAATCATGAATTATCTCTAGTCTCACAGGTTGTATGTGCCATATACCAACTACATATATTATAGCTCTCCTCATCTATGCGTAGCTTTCTCTTAGGCAACTGTGTGAGCAGAATACTAGACTAGGTAGTCCTTTAAGCAACTTCAACGTGGTTTTTTTGGAACGTCTTTAATATACAGATACTTAGATAGTTAATCCAATACAATACTAATGCAACCCCCTGAAAATGTGAAAATGAAAGTAGAAGCTCCCAGTATGCGTGGGAAATTCAGAGACATCTGCTAAATCACATTAATGAATTTGGGGTCATTTTGATAAAACAGTTGACATTCAAGACTAAGAACAGATCATTAGCCTGTTTCTCATTTTTCCCTATTGATTTCTTGTGTGTTCATTAATAAGTCCATTCTGTCACATTTCTGCATCGATGTGTTGATTTTCAAAATAAATGAACAAACATTAATGTATAAATAATTGTCAAGATCCTGCATCACCAGTTTATTGTATATACTCACTTATGTATACGTTGACCTCACATATAACTCAAGAACAGGTTTGGGAACCAAAATTATGGGTTTTGATATGATCTCTGGATAAATTTAGCATCATTTTGCACCACTCTGCCTCAGGGACCACTCACCCATGGCTAGAACTGGCACCATAGTGGCAAGAGTACAGGAGATCAGTGCTTCCTTTAAGTTCTCCGGGATGGATGAAACTCTTCCCTTTGGCCACTCTACTCAGAAAAGGGAACAGTTCCCATTTTAATAAGAGTTAATGCTCACATTGACCCATGGATAAGTCAGCCCAGATGTTTTGGGTGTTTTTTTTACTAAAATTTCTAGACGTATGGAAAAGTATATACAGTGATTATCAATGCAAAACAAAGTATATATCATAGCCTGACTCCCTCCCCTCACCTACCCTAACAGCCAGAAATCAAGCTGAGCACTGGGGAGCTCTTCTACTGATACTCAGAATACAGTAGGATGGTGCTTACAGCCATCTCCTAAGAGCAATCTGTGGTGCAAAGAGGAATTATAAGTCTTGCTTCTGATTGCCACAAACTCACTCACTGGGGGGGGGGGGGGTGTCTGGTAATGTCATCCTGAAGCACAAAGCAGACCTTCACATTCAGATCTGGTTCCTGGAAATTTAGGTGGGGTTCAAGGGGAACTTTACAATTATACAAAGCACAGGATAACTGAATACAGAACAGTTATGGATCTGAAACACTTGGTTACAGATATATAATCAAAATACAGGATGCCAATCATTATTTAAATATGTATCATGGTGGTGGAAAAGAAAGCAAACTCCCATTGCATGAGTGAAAGCTGACTCAATGCTCATTTCACCCTCAAATTGGTGGAGAATGTATAGAGTTTGAGACATCATTGAGCTGTAGCTTCCATCAACCCTAATCATCTCATTCCTCAATAATAATTAAATTTGGGTTAAATCACAAAGAAAGCTCCAAGTTGCTATCAATTTACCCACTTCCCAATTGTACCTGCTTATATCTGACTAAATATAGCCTCTCTATGAATTTTCCAGGTGATTCTAAGGTAAGCTAGAATTTATCCATTAGGTGTTAGAGGAAAAATGTAATGCCTGGAAAACATACGCTATGTAACAAAATTTGAAAAATCTTCTGTTCCTGGTTTGAAAGTGTTATTTCCTGTTTAATTATGTGGTACTATTATTTTGAAAGTAGTTGTTATACTTCAGAAACTTCATTTTTGTGGCTACCATAAACTATGTTGAATTGGTGGAGACTCTATGAGATGTTCATTGAAAAACTATAAGAAAATGTGCTGCAGGATTTGTTGTTTATTTGTTCAGTCATTTCCAACTATTCATGACCTCATGGACCAGCCCACACCAGCGCTCCCTATCATCCATCACCACCCCCATCTCCTTCAAGGTCAAGCCCTTCACTTCAAAGATAACGTCTATCCATCTTGACCTTGGTTAGCCCCTCTACCGACATATCTCTGGTTGTACATTTAGTTTTAATGGGAAGAATACTGGTGTTGGTTGTCATTACCTTCCCCAAGGATTGTATTTAGTCCAATCCCTCTACTATGATCTTCCTGTCTTGAGTGTCCATTCATGGTTCACTTGTGGGGTCATTGAGGTGCTCAGGCTGCAGCACTGTGACAAGGTAACGATCCTTTGCAGGAAGTGCTACAGGATATCCCCCCAAAATTAAGTTTTTGCAGTTTAATAAACCTTTTCCATGTTTTTAAAGATAGAATCAATTAGGAAACTACATTTATAACTCAGAAACAAAAATCGTGTTACATAGTGTAATTTTTAAAAACCTTACTAAAATATATGTTAATCAATTTAAGCAAAGATGATTAGGAGTAACCAATTGATTTTACCATAAGAAGAGAAGAAAAGAACCATCCCAACTGGCTTTTGATGACTTGACATTTCTTGAACAGCACTTTTATCAATATTTGTGCTGAAACATCTTTTTTTTTGTTTAGAGAGTCAAGCTGACAATTTAAAATGTAATTATGCCTACCAATGATCTTAATCATATGATGCAGAAACATTCCAGACTAATACCATGTAATGTATTTTCCATCAACAGACCGAATTATCCAGGGAAAACAATACAATCTTATCTTGATCTTAGTGCTGGCATGTCACATGCTGTTCCTCTCAATCTAATTTGAAATCAGATCTTTGACATGCCTGAAGATTATGAGGCATTTTGAGAAAAAATAACTTGAATTTTCTGCATGCTTTTAGACAGAAGAACCACTTTCTATCATCTATCTATCTATCTATCCATCCATCTTTTCAACTGTGTGGTTTTGGACCAGAACTGGGATCAGTACGAAACTTGTGGGTGGATGTTGAAGAAAGTTGAGGGACACATCAGAAAATGAACAGCAACACCTTTTTTCTTTACAGCCTGGACATAACCAAATTTTTAAATCCTCACTTGTCATAATTTCTCTTCTGGTAGCCAGACATTTCTCCAGGCTTGCCTGCTTACTGTGAAGCATGGAATGGCTTGTACCAGGCAGCTTTAAGAAGTTTTCGGTATGTTGGTATCAAACTGTTATCACTGTGGTAGCAAACCCAGATAATTATGTTGCATAGAGGCACTGAGTCAATTGGAAAAGAAAACTGAATTAGCTAGTTGGCTTGCTGTATATTGCCAAGAATAGCTCCACAGGTGAAAAACTTTGAATAGCTGTTAGAGAGGCTGGCTAACAGAGAAAGTAAAGAATAAAAGGAGATGGCAGGAGAAAAGAAGGGAAAATGAGGAGTTACATCTATGGACTTCATCAAACAAAGTAACTTCCATAGATACCAAATACATACGGAGATGAGCATATTTGATATCATGTGCAATTGCACTGATTCACCAATCTGTAGCCCCACAAGCATTCTTCTGCATGCTCTCAGAACCCTGCTGTGCCATACTCCTGCTGCTCTGTAATTTTTTATTTCATTTTAAACCAATTTTGCAATTTCAGCAATGAATAAAAATGCTAATATAATTGTAAAACATTACATAAACACAAAACAGATAATTTGAGTAGAGGATAGGATGAAGAGTGTGAGATGTCACTTTACTGCTAGCATGGTAGCACAGGAGCAAAGCAGAAGGTAGGAAATGTTGTAAGATTGTGATCTATTGACATTTTTTTTCCAGTCAGTAGCATAGAACAAGTTAATCAGAGAAAGAGATAAACTGCAATGAGATGCAAATCATATCATGTAATACAGACTGTGAATAAAAATGACGGTCCAGCCTCCATGCCAGTTTATCTGCCTTGTGCAATAAAGTCCTACATGTCTATTGGCTTTTCCTTTCCCTTTTCTCCTTCCATTTACAAAAGATATTAGAGAAAAACAAGGCAGATGAAGAGTGAGTTAGCGAGCCTGCCTGCCTGCCTGCCTGCCTTCTCCTCCATTTACATGTGGAGGAGATCCATGTCTTCCCACAGTAATTGTCAAATTCCAGGCAAGAGCCTGTCATGCTTATTGGCAGAGTTGTTGGGAGGTAATTCAGACTATGAAGAAACAATACACTATGGAGGATGCACTCTAAAACAGAGTGCGCCAGAGTCTTCTTTTCACTGGCAGTCCAGTGCAACCAAATCTTCATGGTCTGAATTTCTCCATCAGTAAGCCATTTCCAACATGGTTACCCCCAAGGCTTTTACAGAGTTTTCTGAGTACATGACTTGTTTGAGGCCACGCAGTGGGTTTTAATGGTTAAATGAGGATTCAAACACTGTCCTCCAAAGTCATTGTCTAATGCTCAAGCCACTACACCACACTAGCTCCATAGATACTGGGAGATTGAGAACAAGAGAATGTTTGACATCAATTGATGAAAACAGTTAAATCTTGAATTTTTCTCATTTTGAGTTCTACACCAGCTTCCAGTCCTCTTCTTGGGAACATATAAAAATAGCTTAGCAATAGGTGGTGGGATGTTGAGAACACTGTATCACTAGTACCTATACGTGGAACAAAAGGGCAAGAAATAGCCTTCTGTAATCTATCAAAAAGGGAACTGTGTACACATATAAGCTGTACTTATGTGCCTGTAAGTCAGTGGCAGGATGCTAGCCAAAGTACCTGATGGATGAAAAGAACCATTTCATTATCTAGATGGAGCATTTGCTGATTCCCATTGCCAGGCTATTTTTATTTATCCCTTTGAAGAGGATTGAGATCTCTGTCTGGTACTCAGTGGAGAAATCCCAAGATTTGGCTGTAGCCAGGATTGGTTGCCAAACAGTCTCTCCAACTTCCTCATCATCCAAAAAGACAACAGCTAAGAGTTTTGGCTCCTTCTATATTAATTGAAGTAGTTCTTGCTCCAGCATTTCTATCCTCTACTTTAAGTATTTGGAGCTGCAGATATAATGCAATCATCTCTACATGTCTATTTATTTATTTATTATCTTTATTTATACTCTGCCTTTCTCCCCATGGGGACTCAAGGCAGTGAAGACTCAACATTAGGCAAATTTAAAAGGTGCAATACAAAAGTTAAAAAGCATTTTAAAAGCAATTAAATAGTAGCAGTATTGTAAAAGCAAAAGTAAAATACAGTAGATATACTAAAATGATTCTACCATCCACAGCTTATACATTCCAAAAAGTCATTTTGATTTTGCTGTTTTATATAAGGGACACTATTTTAGTATGTTGTTACATATTACTCTATATAAACATTTAGACATTTTAGTAAAAAAAAAAAAGTGTTCCTCCTCCCCCCCCCCCCCCCCCCCCCAGCAAAACCAAGTCAACTTCTCCATGAGTTGGCATTGATGTTTTCCCCACGCCACAAAATGAGCCTCAACCCATCCATGGGTCAAATCAAAATCCATAATTTCAGCGCCAAAACATGCCCTCAACTTATGTTTGAGATTGATATACAGATGAGTATATATGTTAAATGGGATTTGAACACCCAAGGATTTTGGCATCTACAGGAGTCCAGGAACCAAGCCCCAATGTATACCAAGGACTTACTATAGTTTGATTTTTTTTCATTCCATAGGATAACACATCAGAGAAAAAAAGTTAAATGTACCAGAGAAGGTGCAGAAATACTATGTGACTGGATCTCTGCCAAGAACCCAGGCTTCAGATAAAAAGCTGGTTTCCCATTATTTTTTAAAACATTAAAAATAATTTCTCAAGAATTGGAACTGCTTTCCAGGCAGCCTGTGCAGAGATTTTTTGTTCATGAACACAATAAAATTATACCAGATATTAAGAAAATTGCTGTGTGATTGCTTTGGACAACCTCAAATTGTGCCTTATTTAGCTTTTCAGAGAGGGCAATTTTCCACGCTTTGCTCAGCCACCTGTTGACTTCCAATGCTGTGCCACTTCAAACCTGGCAGAAACTAAGAAACATTTAATTAATGCAATCAGCTTCACTTCAGCTCAAATGCTACCAGGTCTACTGCAACACTGCATGAGGTCGAATGCATAGAATAATAGAATCCTAGAGTTGGAAGAGACAGCTTGGGCCATTTAATCCATTCCCCTGCCACGCATGAAAAGCACAGTCAAAGTATCCCCAGTAGATGGCCATCCAACATCTAAAAGTCTCCAAAGAAGGAGTTTCCACCACACTCTGAGGCAATGGGTTCTGTTGCTGAACAGCTCTTGCAATCAGGAAGTTCTTTCTAATGTTCAGGTGGAATCTACTCTCCTGTCATTTGAACCCATTTCTCTTAGTCCTAGTTTCCAGGGCAACAGAAAGCAAGCTTGATTCCTCTTCCTTATGACATCTTGTCTCCTCTCAACCTTCTCTTTTGTAGGCTAAACATACCCAGCTCCTTAAGATACTCCTCATAGAGCATGGTCTCCATACCTTTGATGGTTTTAATCGCCCTCCTCTGGACACATTCCAGCTTGTCAATATCTCTTTTAAACTGTGGTGCCCAGAACTGGACACAGTATTCCAGGTCAGGTCTAACCAAAACAGAATAAAGATGCACCATAACTTCCCTCAATCTAGACACTATACTCATTCTGATGCATCCCAAAATCCCATTGCTTTTTAGCTGCAGCATCACATTGTTGACTCATGTTCAACTTGTTGTCCACGAATATCTTTTTCACATGGACTGTTGTCGAGCCAGGCATCACCCATCCTGTATTTGTATTTGTATTTCATTTTTTCTGCCTACATGTAGTATCTTATATTTGTCCTTGTTAAAATTCATTTTGTCAGTTTTGGCCCAGAACCAAAGTAAACATACAAATTGCCCAGCTTACTTGTCCCGACGTATCTCCCTCTAGGATCCACCTCGAAGTTTGAGATCGTTCGGGGAGGCATGCTCTTGATCCTGCCTCCTTCGCAGCACTAATGGCAGGGACAAGAGACAGGGCCTTCTCGGTGGTCGGCCCCAGTCTGTGGAACACAATCCCCAGTGAAAATAGATTGGCTCCATCTCTTCTTTCCTTTATGAAAAAAGCTTAAATCATGGTTTTGGGACCAGGCATTCTGGTAGCAGGCTTAGCAGTAACCGCAATGATTCTTGAGGATTGATAATGGACTGGCTTCGGACTGGGACTCTGGACGCGGAATTGGATTTGGATGGGACTATATTATTGTTAGTAATGTTTTAAATGCATATTTGTAATTTAATGTTTTAACTAATGTTTCATTTGTGTTATATTGCTTTGTCTGTTTGTATTGGGGGGGGGGGGTTGAGAAGGATGGGATACAAATGTCTGAAATAAATAAATAATAAACAAAATGTATTTTGGTCTTCCTTTGTTTACTTTCCTTTTTTAAAAGACAAGTGACATTATCTAAGCTGCATAGGAAAGCAAAGGCAAATCTCTGAACAAATATTGCCAAGATGACCACCTGGTGAGTTCATCTTAGAGTCACCATAAGTTGGAAACAGCTTGAAAATTCACAAAAACAGCCATGACAAATAGTAAGACTGGTACTATTGCACACCTGAGCATGTCATCCTCATCAGAGTTTGGAAGCATTATATTTCAGGAAGTGGAATTATGTGGAACATTTTACTTTGGATGGAAAATGAAATAAGTGTTCCCTTTCAAACTTTCATTATTAATTCTAAAACATTTTTTTAGTATAACCATATTTCAAAGCAGTTATTTTAATGGGTCATTTGGAGTATCTCCCCCACCCCCACCCCCAATTATTGAAGATGTAACAAAATACTTTACAATGGCATGTTATTAATGCTAATAATTATCTTCCAATGCTATTCTGTGTTAACATTCAATTAATTTCTAAAAGGTTCACTATCTTCTATGGCTGGCCATGTTTTAAAAGTATTTTATTTAATGATGTTGTACCTGCCTCAAGCAGCAAGGTTAAAAAATTGTTGTTGTTGTTGTAAGAATAAATTTGTAATTACGTTTATTGGCAGAAATAGAGACATTCACGAGTTCTTATGCCATTCTTTGGAATATTGTCTTCATAGGAAGGTTAGAATAACTTGTACTGATTTTTGTATTGACAGCATTTAAATTTCAGCAGACTTATTTGTTTTGCTATGGAGCGTTGTCAGGACAATAAATAAATTCTATTTTATTTTGTTTCACTCAATTCTTTATTATTTTCAATAAACATACATAAAACTAAAACAAAAAATCAAATAAAAACACAATTCTTATTAATTCCTAGGTCCATCTACACTGTAGAATTAAAGCAGTTTGATATTACTTTATCTATCATTTCTCAGTGCTATGGAATCACTAGAGTTGTAATTTTATAAGGTTTTTATCTTCTCTCTCAAAGAGTTGGTGACTCACCAAACGACACCTTTGTTCATGTCAAAAGTATTGCATAAATAGATAAATTTAAAACTGATTTTTGTGTGTGTGTGTCAGGAGTGAGTTGAGAAACTGTAAGTCTCTTCTGGTGTGAGAAAACTAGCCATCTGCAAGGATTTTGCCCGGGGATGCCCGGATGTGTGATGTTTTACTATCCTTGTGGGAGGCTTCTCTCATGTCCCTGCATGGGGAGATGGAGCTGACAGAGGGAAATCAACCTGCTCTCCCCAGATTTGAACCGTAGACCTTTCGGTCACCAGTCCTGCTGGCACAAGGGTTTAACCCATTGCGCCACCGGGGGCTCCCCTAAAGATGTTACCTATCTGGGAATATCTAGGTCCTAAACTGATAAAATAAAGGGATCACAAGCTACTAAATAGTTTTTGACCAAAAATGGGCAACAGCGACTGCATTGCCTGTAGCTTTAAACAGTTCTTCCTCTGTACATGAGGCAGGGCATTGTGGGCAAGCATACAGAAGCAGAGTTGTTCTGCTCTACAGTCACATAAAGTGGAGGATTCTTCTAGGTCATGGCATTTTGCCAGGTTGTCTTTTGATCTGCCAACTCTGCTTTTGAGTCTGTTCAGGGACTTCCAAGTTGGCCATTCTTGGTTTGCCTCAGGAAAAAGACCCTCATGGGGGGGACCATCCAGTTGGAATTGCCTAATTTTGCTGCCCACAACTCCTGTGATTCCATAACATTGAGCTATGTCAGTTAAAATGGCATCAAGTGTGTTAATTCTGCATGGTTAATGCAATCCCCATTAAAATGTGGCAAAATGTGAATGAGAGGTATATGTGACATTGAGCTTGAAATGTGCTTTCTCACACAGTCCAATGCACTGCTCCCATCTTCTGGGTTAACTGGATCTAGCTGGACCCAAAAATTAGACCGCTTTACAATGGTCCAACAAACAGATGATCACAGATTTCCAATAACTGTTGTAACTATGAAAAGCTTAAAATGTTGCTTAACAAACAGTCAAGTCTCATTAGTGTCACTGTCATATCTGGGATAAAGGTTCCAAAGGTTATAGAATCTGCTGCCAGGATCAACATTTCTTCTAATTATCCTAATTCCTGAAGAGTTCTTTCCATAAAGACTTTTGACATTTAGGGAGTTGGATCTGAAAATCTAATGAAACATGACAATGTGCTGAACTCCCGTGCCATCAAGTCCCCATGGCTGGAGAAACCAAGATGTCTTTCTCATAGCTTTCTTATCAGTATACATTATGAATCTTTTTCATAATGAGATCCATGTCTCTGAGTTTTTCCAGTTAGTCGAGTATGACTTGAAATGATCCTGGACAATAGTCTTCTCTATCTTAGTATCAACCAGCATAGAGCACTTGGTTGTTGTATGTCTTGAATTTTTTCTTAGTTATTATGACCTTAAGATGAACCTATCTTGACATTTTCTGAATCTGCGTGACTTGTTTATCATCTATAGAGAAGCAAGAATTCAAACCCTGGTCTCCAGAGTTGTAGTCCAACTCCAGTCATCCCCAGGCAACATGATGGTACCCTTGGAAGTAGGCATATTAAATCTTGGTCTTTCTGATTCCTTATTTATATATTATGTCAGGAGCGAACCAAACAGTTGTATAGTATTTTAAAACACACACACAAAGTTTGCAAACTTGGCATTCTATTAAATGACCTTTAACCAGTAGCTGGCCACTTGGAGTGCATCTGTAGCTGGCCACTTGGAGTACCTGGCCACTTGGAGTGCCTCTGGTGTTGCTATAAGAAGGTCCTCCATTGTGCATGTGACAGGGCTCAGGTTGCATTGTAGTAGGTGGTCATGGATTCCGCTGTGTAGCCTCATTCCTAAGGTTGGCTCTGCATCTCGTGGTGCCAGAGTGCAGTCTGTTCAGTGCCTTCCAAGTCGCCCAGTTTTCTAGTTCCTGAAGAATATCAGGAAAAATGAAACAGATTTTGTCTCAGAGCTTCAGGACACTTTGAATTATTTTTCCCAGAATGACAGAAAATGTGCGCCTTCCCTACAAACTGCACAGCTTTCAGCAACTAAGAACTGCACCATTTCGCTCATGGAGAGGAAATTGTGTGTCATTATTACCAGGAAGAACTGCTGCTTCAAGAAGCCTGAGTTTCTTTTGATATGGTCTAATATTTGGTTTGTGTGATGAACAGACTAGAAAAAATGTATTGTCGAAGGCTTTCATGGCTGGAATCACTCAGTTCTTGTGGGTTTTTCGGGCTATATGGCCATGTTCTAGAGGCATTTCTCCTGACATTTTGCCTGCATCTATGGCAAGCAGCCTCTGAGGATGCTTGCCATAGATGCAGGCGAAACGTCAGGAGAAATGCCTCTAGAACATGGCCATATAGCCCGAAAAAACCCACAAGAACTGAGAGACTAGAAAAAGCTTGTATCAAAATATCAAACTCTTTGCCATTTTATCTGCACTTTCCCCAAGTACGCAGTGAAAACAATGCAAGAGAGTGAGGTTTTCCCCCTCTAGAACCTGCACAGTTTTATATGAGTAGTGAAAAAACTGAAAGTGTGGGTTTTTATAGTAAGGCTGTGGAATTTCTTAAACTCCTGTAAAGTTGTGCCAGGAACATTCCCAAAAAGGTTTTCACAAGTTGTGGGAACTTTCAACATATCATTTTTCTTCCTGTCTTTCTTGAGTTGTCAGAATTCCATACTAGTCCCCACCAAGGAAATTGAAATATTCTTCTTCCATGTTTCTCTTGAAGACACCAGGATGTTCCTGTGATAACACTTAAGATGCAAACCAGAGTTGTGCAATGTTTGGGTTCATTAAATTAGTAGATTAATGGACTGAAGCTTTTACAGAAAAATGTGTTGAGTTTTAATCTTAAGAGCACACTATTTGGTTGAATTATTTAAACTGAAATATATTTAAAATTGCCTTATTACAAATATGGCTGGTTTTATGTGTTGTTGAAGGCTTTCATGGACAGAATCACTGGGTTTCTTTAAAAAAATTGGGCTGTTTGGCCATGTTCCAGAAGCACTCTCTCCTGATGTTTTGCCTCCATCTATGGCAGGCATCCGTAGATGAAGGCGAAACAACAGGAATGAATGTTTCTGGAACATGGTCATACAGCCCCAAAAAATTACAGAAGCCCATGGCTGGTTTTGGTCATTAAATTGCTATTTGCCTTCACTTTCTCACCTATTTAGATATTGATTTTACTCTGAATTTAAACCATTGTCTGGCAGCAGTTCTTTTAAAATAACTTGCTGTTTTGAATCTGATGATAAATTTCGTACTGGTTTGGACATTTTAATTGGAAGTGTTATTACAATGCTTTAAATACACATTTGAATATTCATTTAGAAGATTGATGTTTCCTGTTTTTTAATCAAAAGTTCCTCAAAGTTGGTTGCAACAAATTATAACAACAAACCAAGGGAGACAAAAGCCTAAATCCTAATGTTAGTTGTGATTCAACAGTTTATTAAATGAGTCACCTCTAGATAAGGACTAACAGGAACCTGGGCTGCTATATACACGAAATACAGAACCATTTATATGCCACAACATTTCACATGTGCAAACTGGGACATGTATGATCAAGCAACATCAGAGTGAAGACAAGAGTGCAAAATTTATGAATTTATGAATAAATTTATGAATAAGGAGTAACAAACAAGCTAGGAGCGGCTGCAGAAGTTTGCTTTTGCCTGAACCTACGGAGAAGAGCAAGATGGTATCCCATTCTCTCATCTCTTGCATTTTCTGCAGAGTCACTGTAAACACTTCAGATTGTTACTAACTGATTTGTGTAAATGGGTGGTGTTCACAAACCTTTTACTGCTGTGAATTTTTTTGTGACCCCAACATTGAACTGAGGTAACCCCTTTGGGGTCAGGATGCATAGTTTAAGGGCAATGAGCGGAGTACAACTTGCTTTTGCACTTTGAATTCAGTTTGCAATGGCTATCACAAACCGAAGACAAAAGGGAAAATTTGGAAGAGATGTAAGGAACCAAGACATTTGTAAAGCAGGTAAAAGCTGGGATGACAGAGGTTTAATTGGGAGTTTCCCTCACAAACTGGGATAGTCAGAGGATATGGTCATGCAATTCAGATTGGGGAATGGGGGTAAAAGATGCATGCGACTCATAATAACCATGCTACACAAACTAGACAAAAAAAACCTTAATTCAAGTATCTACAAATTCTCCTCAGAAAGCGGGAGAAGATAATTATGCAGTGCTTCCTCTTTCCCCACCAGTTATACATACAGCCCCCAAATAAATATAAATACAGCTTTTGCAAAAGTGCAAAAGCAAGTTGTACTCCACTCATTGCCCTTAAACTATGCATCCTGACCCCAAAGGGGTTACCTCAGTTCAATGTTGGGGTCACAAAAAAAATCACAGCAGTAAAAGGTTTGTTAGACCCACTTTGTATGTGTCTTCAAGGTTGATGGCCCACAGCCTTAGTTTTCTTAGGCAAGGAATACTCAGAGATAGTCTATAATCTGAAATATAGCCTATCACACCTGATATTACTTGACAGCTTCTCATCCCAGTACTAACCAGGGCTGATCCAGCTTAGCTATCATTTATATATTTATTTATTTATTATTCAAACTTATTTATTATTCAAACTTATATGCCGCTACTTCCCTGGGGCTCAGAGCAGCTTACAAGAACAGGCTAAAATCTAACACAATTAAAAAACAATTTAAAACAATTTAAAAACAGCAATATCAAAGATCAAAGGCCTGTCAAAACAGATATGTCATGATCAGAAGGGATCTGGTGTCTTCTGGATATTTAGGCTGCATTTCTTAATTAGGAGTTAATGCTCATATTAAAATCTTGAACTTGCAACGATACAATGGACAGACAATAGAAAGAATCAGATCACTATAGGGTTCAGTAGATAATGCCAGGTTTGGGGTTGGCAAGTCTGTTTATTTATTTATTTATTTATTTATTTACAACATTCATAGCCCGCCTTTCTCAGCCTTGCAGCAACTCAAGGCAGCTCACTGAAAAAGCAATTTTAGTGCCATACATTCATTAAAAAATACAGTTAAAAACATTCAACTCAGCATTTAAAAAGCATGTATAAACCATTTATGTTAGCATTTGAACACATGATGTAGTCCCTCTCAACCAATACCAATACAAACCAATACCAAGAAAAATCAATGGGGCCATTTTGACACTCCCAGTGTATTTTCATACAGTTTCAGCAAACAAATCCCCAGTGCTGCTTTATGGATTCAACTTAATCCCTCTTTCCCGGCCTACTATTTTTTTTAGGGGTTGCTGCCTTTTTGTCCTTCTCTTTTTTATGTCTTCTGTCTTTTTATATATCTCCTACAGCTCTGTAGAAATTGTTTATTTAGAAGAGTTTGCTCTTTTCCCCTCCACATCATGTTTGTTGGGAGCCTGAGATATAATCGGCTATTTCCATTCAGTGATTTGGAAATTCCAAATGCCAGACTAGTCACTGTGGAAGCATTACTATTGATTCCTGTCATTTCTGTTTACTGAGGCTGAGCAGAAGCAGCAATAGGCTGACTTCCAGACAGAACCCCTCATGTCGGTAAATAATATCTCTTTTTTTCAGCCGTATGAAGAAATGCTCCGACATTTGCCTAGGTTAGCAGCTATTTGAATTATTGGTTTTACTACTGACAAGTGGCATTTTAAACATGTTAACGTGTTTACTTGCTTGTCCACATAACACCTATGTAATAACCTATTATAAACTGCATTTTAAAAAGAAAGACAGGGGTAGGATATATTGATAACCCCATTGTTAGGATTGGAATGAGCGAAAACTCCTACTTAGCTTCTAAGATCAGACAGAATCTAGTACTATGTGGAAGACTGAAAAGAACCTGAAATCTACAATGAACAAATGCCCCAGATTAGTCATTTACAATACAAAAAGCCACTTTTAAATTATATATTAGTTGGAACAGCATTAAAAGAAAACAGCACTACTTTTATTGACGTGAGCATTCTTCCTGGGATTTTCACTAGGCTTTTTGATGCTTTACAAGATACTGCAGCCTCTAATTCACCTGCTGCATGGCTGTATAATCAAATCACAAGTAGGATAGGGCTGTCTCAGGATAACTTAGTAATAAGGAGAAGACCCACCAGCTGATGAACTCTGGAATAGACTGAGATATATCTGAAGATGTAAACAAGTGAAACTGTCTGTCTCCCACTTCAATTCTTCTTGTCAGCCTGAGAATTGCATATTATTTTCACCTTGTTCTGCTTCATGTAAAACATCAATCTTCTATTGCTTCTGTATTGACCAAGCATGTGTAAAACAACTCAAAATACCATAAATGTTTTCCCCCATTGTGTAGAGAATGCTTTTTGTTATCCGAAACTATTAATTCTCTTGATCAATTAAGTGCTTGCAGTTCTATCATAATGTGCAGAGTACTACTGCATTCAACAATATCACAGGCTATTCTTGCATTTTTGTTAAATTTCATCTTTAAAAACTTGAACAGTGACCATGACAGCATTGTTACTGAACTGCTCCCAAGTCAAATCAAATTGGGGTTCAAAGATAATAAACACCATTACTTCTGCCATTATCAGACTATTCATTGGCACCTGAAATCATTAGTTGCTGTCCCCTTGTCTCCCTTGCCCAAGTTTATAATGCCATGTTCTCAGTGAGGTTGGTAGCCATGCACAAGACAAAAATATCTTGGATCTCAAAGGAAGGTTCTTAATTTCTCCACGTCTTCTTCATCCTATCCCTCTTCCGTCTGAGATATAGCTTAGATCAGCACTCTGATCTTAGAATATTGCTTTTATTATAAAGCTTAATTTATTTCTCCAAACCATTGGTTTGGAAATCTGATTAGTCAAGCTCTCTAGTGTTGCATGCTCTATAATCCTTATGACAACTTTTCAAATATTTCATAATGGCTACCAAGTCATCTCTTTACCTTTGCTTCTCCATACTGAACATACCCAGCTCCCTAATCCACTTCTCATAGGGCATGTTTCCAGATCTCTTAACATTTTGGTCACTTTCATCTGAACTTGTTAATATATTTTTTGAACTGTAGTGCCCAGAACTGGACATGAATGAAAGGCAACTGGTGCTTTTATCCACTGCATCACACTGAAGACAACTTGCAACCTTGAGCTTCTGTGTGATGCAGTGGCTAAAAGTGCCAATTCTAGACAGCATCAATAGGAGTATAATGTCTACACTGAGATAAGTAATAGCACTACTTTATTGTGGTTTAGTCAGACCTCACCTAGAATAGCATCGAAGGCAATTTTAAGAATCTCCAGATGGGTTCCCAAAGATTCACAGGAAGATGACAATACTAGGATAGCACAACCAGCTGTTTTGTTCAGAATATGGCCATTTCAAATGTTTCTACATTGCTTGCTCCTACCTGGCTTCTTCCTCCTGTTTTGGATGCCCCACCATATCTTCATTATTCTGCTAGAAGAAGGTCCATCCTCTTCAGATGTTACAAAATTCAGACTGGAGGTCATGTCCTCCTTTCTGTGGTCCACCTATGGCCTCACAGCTTCATGGGTGGAGTTTATATGCTTTGACAAATTATCAAATGATGCACATATAGCACCTCCAAATGATAGATTTAATAAAAGGGCCATGGGCCTTTAAGAACTGATGAATATCTTTGGGCGTTTTGTTGCTGCTGCTGCTGCTGTTGTTGTTGTTATAGAAGGTATTCAACTTCTGCATCATTTTGCCTGATACAGCTGAATGCACCTGTTGCTGTTGCCATGGTCAGCTATGATACCTATTGTTTTATGTTGTTTTATGTTTTCGATTTCAAACAAATTTTAAATGTAGATTTTAAAAATGAAATAATGTTCTAGGACATTTTGAGAGCCCACCTGGACCATAAGGCCAGCTACAAATTACTTCAATCAATCAAAATGTGACTCTCGGAGAATACATGAATTATGAGATTTGAAGGGAAAGTGCATGCCTTGCCTTTTAAGTGGTAAGAATCTTTTCAGCATAATGTTCACAAATACCATTGCCTCTCCAATATCCTTAAGCAGAAAGGAATAATGGAGATGATCTCAAAACTCTCAGCTGAGTAATGTGAAAACTTACATTAATACAACTGGCACATCTGCACTGGGCTTCACACTGCCTCAAGCATCATGCAACTTGTATTATTGTTGGCAAAGCTTGTATTGTCAGTGCTGATTATGTACAGTTTCTTCCGCCATCACTCATCAAATTACTTCACATGATTTCCTACACAGAAGAAAATCAAATCCAAGTCTTCTCATATCTCTCTTTCCTTTGTTGACTATTTATGGAGACACAACTGGCTAAGTGCTTCATCACTGGGTCAAAAGTGATGTTTGTATTTGAAGAGTCATTGGTGCTGGACCAATTCTGAGATAAATAGGACTGTGTTGCCCAATTCTATGTTAGTGGTTACTATCAGTTTTAAAATATTCTTCCACAAACCTAATAGGGCAAGAAAATTTTAGGGTTGCCCTAATGAGGTTGAACATTCATACTAACCAATCAGAGCCTTCATATTGAGTCCCAAAGTGGTGGCATAAGTCCCTAAGGCTGGGAGAGGAGGATTTTGTCATCTCTACATTCTAGATTTGTCCTTAATTAAGAGATATTGCAGAAGACAGGAAGATGTTGGATCTGTTACAGTTTCTCAGAGGAATGTGTCTTAATCTTGTTGGCAATAGGATAGACCAAGATAATTTGTGTTCTTTTGGTGACCACAACCCAGAGAAAATCTTTCAGGAATATAAATGAATCAGTTATCCAATCACTTTATTAATATCCTGCCTTTTCCCCAAGAGTGGTAGGTTGCAGAATAAATGGAAACAGAAGTAAAATCTCAGACAGATAAAAAAATACCAACAGTTTAAATGAAAATGATATCAAATCAAAAGCAAATAAAACCATAGTCAAGAATTATTCAGCTAATGTGGTCATTGTGTGGGAGATGCTGGATAATACACTCCAAAAATTTGGACACACTGGGAGATACACAAGAAGAATTGTTTACAACTAACTGGACAGTAGTTAGGAGGTATATATGGGGGACCAACACAGTCCAATCAAACTCTAAATTATGTATCTCCAAGGAAAGACTGATCAATGTAGGATGTTCTACTCAAAGCAAACAAACAGCCAGCCAATGTGTCTGTGTATAATAGAGAAAACAAATTCATATTTAAATAGGACAGGGAGTAGTGGACATTGTGCTTGAAATGCATTTTTTAGATCATTGCTTTATCACTAACAATAAACTTTGATGTATTATATTAATATAATTCAATACCCAACAGAAGTTGCTAAGCTGGAAAAGCAGATATGTGTAATTTTAAAATGAATGAGTCAGTATCCAAGGGCAGGGGAAGGAAATGAGAAAACTAACACATTATCCTAGAAGAAATACAAATACAACACTTTCACTGTGTGTTGTATCTATTTGCATAATAAAACCCACCGTGCCATCCCTGAATTGTAATAGTAACATTAATGATTCTGTTATATTACATTATTGTTATCATCATTATCATTCCCCTCTAATAGCAAACTCAGGCTTTGAGTGCTTAGCAGTCGGGGGGGGGGGGGGCGGGGGGGGAGAAAAAACCAAACCATAAGACCATCTCAAAATTAAGCCAGGGCCTTTTCATATGTGAGGAATCTTCCAGAAATGTTTCAAATTAAAATGACATTTTAAAAACAAAATTGGTCTTATCAAACTGACAATTATAATGATGATTTATGATGGCCTAAGAATCTGAATTTCCTGTTTGTAGTTGTAGTTTAATTGTGTTAATTTAGTTTGCTGTGTTTACAGTAGGTTGTTTTTGTGCAGAAACAGGGCAGAGTTTGTGGCGTAATGTAAAATAAACCATAAGTAGTTCACGTTTGATCATGCTTCCTTGCCAGAGAAAGAAAATATGCCACGCAAATGAACAATGAACAGGTAGTTTACTCTTTGTAGTTCAGAACAACATATGTACAATGCAATTAGTTGCATCAACTGATATAATACCATTTTTATGAGATATTTAAAATGGTCTTTCTTTTTCCATACGAAAAACTCCTTCAGCAGCTCATGAAGTGAGAGCACACTCCAAAATAGTGTCTCTCTGCTTCTCTCTTCTTCAGCTGCATAGCTTAAGCCTCAAAAAATGTAACAGTATTCAAAAGTCCCAGGCTGAGCCTGCTTCATGGCCATTGCCCGACCAATCAGCTTCATGCATTTTATTTTACAGTTGACACACACACATTAACTGATTCCTTGCATGCTCCACCAGAGTTGCTTTAATCCTGAGAAACCTATGGTATTCACCCAAAGTTACAAATGTAGACACACTCAGAAGTGAATTTGAGGTGAGTCCGGGTTTTCTTACCCACATACACTTGCCCATAGTGATCTGAGAGTAGCAATCTATATATACAAGAAATGATCAAGGAAGGCTCTTGATCCAAATCCAATAGGCTGTATATTGCCTAAGGTAAATGTTTTCCCTGACATTAAGTCCAGTTGTGTCTGACTCTGGGAGTTGGTGCTCATCTCCATTTCTAAGCCGAAGAGCCAGCGTTGTCTGTAGACAACTCCAAGGTTATGTGGCCAGCATGACTGCATAGAATGCCATTACCTCTCCACCTGAGTAGTACCTATTGATTTACTCACATTTGCATGTTTTCAAACTGTTAGGTTGGCAGAAGCTGGGGCTGACAGCAGAAGCTCATGCTGCTCCTGGGATTCAAACCTGTGACCTTTCAGTCAACAAGTTTAGCAACTCAGGGCTTTAACCCACTGTGCCACTGTGGGCTCCTGTATATTACCTACTGGCAATATTTTATCGCTGCAACATTTCTGTTCTTTCCCCTAACATAGCCCAATAATTATAACAGCTGCCTGAATCAATGGCCTCACTCTAGGGGTGGCACCACATTTCCATTTAAAGGACCTGGCATCAGATTAAACCTATAAAGCTTAGGGAGCTATAGGAAAGAAGGAAAAATTAAACAGGGCAGATATGGATTGGAACAGAAAAATGGGAGTGAGAATTTAATGTGGAAAGTGTCTAGAAGCAAAGCAGCAATGAGCTTTCAAACAAAATGCATAAGGCATGGCAAGGCTGCTGAAGGGGCCACCGAGTAGCAAAAGAAGGATATCAAATGAGAAGAATAAGGAATAAAATACTTGAGATTGATTGCACTGAACAGGAAAATCACTTTGCATAATGTAGGTTGCTCAAGGGGGGAAAGAACTGAAATCAAAGTCAAGGTGAAGGAGAAATACTTTTTGCAATTCTGTTTGCAAATATGCAATCTTAAAATAAAAGGCTGGCTTGGGAAAATATCAGCTCTTCACGAACATCAAGCCATTTTCAATGAAATGCTGGACTAGAAGACAATGTGAACTGGATGGCTTTTCTTTCATATATAAAAACATAGCCATGGACATCAGTGGAACATTTGACTTCAGTTCAACATGGGCTACACTTAGAGTTACTTCAATGGTGTAACTATTGGGGGAACAAATGAGGACATTAGGCCTGGGTAACAACGGAAAAATTTGTTTCTAAAATCAATTCGTTTTTTGGGGTTTTTTGCGTTTTGATATTTAAAAGAATTCCGAAATTTTCCTTAAAAAAAGTTCAATATTTACGAAATTTCGTAAATGGTAAAAAAATTACAAAACAATAACGAAATAATAACGAATCGATTCGTTAATGGCGGCCGCGATCGCGCAATACGCTAAAAAAACGTCTGAAGCTTCCCTCTCCCTCTGTTGTTGACTGTTGGTGTGATATTATAATTTTTTTTCACTAATTAAACAAAAAACAACTATAAAACTTGCCCCAGACATGCGGAAATAATAACGAAACGACCTCAAACCAATAACGAAACGAATACATAACAAAATACGAAGCATTTATAAAACGACTTGAAAAATTCGTTTCGTTTTTAAGTTGCTCCAGAATGGTTCGTTATCGCTTCGTTAACAAAAAAAATAACGAATTTTTAACGAATTACGAATTAACGAAACGAAACCGCCCAGCCCTAGAGGACATTTCTGCCCCAAAATATTTCCTTATAGGATGACAGTGCTGGGGAATTTTACCATCAACTTAGTACTGAAACTAGGCTTGGCTTGGAGCCGCTGACTTCACAACTTTTGACTCTGTTCCTCCTTGGCTTCAGTGGGGACTTTTGTTTTTGTTTTGTTTTCAGCTTCTATTTTATTTTATTTTGTGGAGACTTCTCTTAATTTTCTCACTGGTTCATGTTTATTACTGATGACTGATCTTAGCGAAATATACAATTTAAGTGATGAGTCTCCACAATGATTGTAGTTGGTTTAAAATGTTTTTAATGCTTTATATTTATTTATATCTTTCTGGACATTATTATGCTTTGTGTGATTTTTGTCTTGTATTTTAACGTGTTTTTAACTTAATGTTTTATTTACTGTTTTAAACTGTTGCTATTTGTGATTATATTTGTATTATATTGAGGCTTCGAATTGTGGCTGATTTGTAAGCTGCCCTGAGTCCCCCCCTCGGGGTTGAGAAGGGCAGGATAGAAATATTGGAAATAAAGAAATATTTTATGTTAAATGTTCTTTGATTTGTATTGGATTATATTTATACACTGTGTATTTGCAATGTGGCATCCTTCAGGGTCAGAAGAGCAGGATAAAAATATAGGAAACAAACAAACAAATAAATAAATAAATAAATAAAAAATAAGAATTCTCCCCCCTCCATGAAATACAGCCATTTCTTTTAGTTTCTAGAGCAACAGAAAACAAGCCTGCTCCATCTTCAATACAAAGCCATTTAAAATATTTAAACAGGTCTATCATGTCCCTCTCTTCCCCCAGCCAAACATACTAAGTTCTCTAGGCTGCTCCTAATGGGGCTTGGCTTCCAAACCTTTGATCTTTTTGGATGGCTTTCTGTGGACACATTCCAGATTTTCAATATCCTTCTTGAGTTGTGGTGCTCAGAACTGGACACAGTATTCCAGGTAAGGTCTGATCAGAACAGAATGGGATAGTATGATGGTTTCCACTGATATATACACTATATTCCTATTTACAGTCTAGAATTGATTAGGTTTTTAAAGCTGCCACATCACTCCTCTGACTTATGTTCAATTGGTGGTCCACTAAGACTCATAGGGCATATATACACTGAAGCTTTATTCCAGGACTGGGATGGTTTTGACCATCCATCCCCTGTCTACTCCAGAGATTAGAAGTCCTGAATGGATAGCCTTGTAAACAGTTACAACCAATTCCATCTCAGAACCAGCTCAGATGTTTACATGGGCGAAAAGTTGATGTTTGCTCCAGATTCTCTGGGAAAATTTCAAGCAACCCATGACTTTTGTTAACATGATTCAGGGCCACATTAATCCAAATCAACTCTGTGTGTAGTCACCATTGAGCTGATAACCCCCCCTTTTTTTCAGATTAACGTGTCAATGTACATGTGCCCCTAGATCTCTTTCATGCATACAGCTGTCAAGCCAGGTGTCAACCATCCTATATAGATGATGGTGGTGGTGGTGATAATGATTTGCCTAAGTATAATTCCTTCTGAGCTCTGAATGCTAGGAATCCTAATCATTGATATTTCAATAAAATATTCACCTTTGGGTAGCCTCGTTAGCAACATATTAGGATGTATCCACACTACACAACTGCAAAACTCTGAAACCACTTTGACTACCATGGCTGAACCATATGGAACTCTGGGTTTGTAATTTTGTTAAGTAAACAGGGTTACTTCACCAAACTAGAGGGCTCTGGTCCACCTGTCCACTCCCCTTCTGTTTCCAGCATCTTCTTCTATCTCCATTGCATTTCCTGCTTTCCTGCAGCCATGGAGGCCCCTTCTACACTGCCATATAATCCAGAATATCAAATCAGATAATCCACATTATCTGCTTTGAACTGGATTAAACAAATCAACACTGCCATATCATTCAGTTCAAAGTAGATAATCTGGATTATATATGGCAGTATAGAAAGGGCCTGAGTTTAGTTCATCTTCTCATTCCTGAAACAGAAAGCTTACTGATTTAAACTGTAGCAATTTGCCATTTTCACAGGAAGGACCTTGCAGCATTCAAAAGAAGATTGCCATCCGGTTCTCTCAGCAATTCAACCCCTGCAGACAGAATAGCAATGAAATTCTTTTCTTTTCTATCTGAGAACAAGATATTTCAATTGTTTGCTTCTTCTACTTTTTTTTTTTTTACAAAACACACTCTCTGAAAGAATAAAAGCAATATTGCTCTAAATACACAATGTGGAACAAAACAATATAGCATTGTTTCTAAACTGTCATACTGTGTTTCACTCTGCTTGTTGTAGAGACTGTTTTTTCTTTTCTTTTTTATTTGATTGTGACTTAGCTGCTTCTCACTGGTTTGATTTTTTTCCAGATTTTGAAATACCTATATTTGAATATAAGCACACGAGATATCGTGGAGATGGAATCCAGATATAAACACAAAATTCATTTATGTTTCTCATAGCCTGAAGTTAATTTTCCGTAGTGGCCCCCCAACTCTGGAACACCCTCCCCAAAGACCTTAGACAGGCCCCTTCATTGGCTATTTTCAGAAAGAACTTAAAAACCTGGCTTTTCCGATGCGCCTTCCCAGATTAGGAAACCTCCACTACCGAGTCCCACAAACACTTTACCAGAACCAATGATTGCTGCACATTGCACATCGCACTTGCCCTAGAAACCCTTTATACACCTCCTGTCAAATCAGCACTTTTAATCCTTGTACCCACCTTTTGGCCCGGCCCAGTTTTATTGTGTTTTAATGTACTGTGCTTGTTGTTTATTTTGCTAATTTGTTTTAATTGTTTGATTTGCTCGATTGTATTGCTATGTTGTATTGCTGTGGCCTCGGCCTGTTGTAAGCCGCATCGAATCCTCTGGGAGATGCTAGCGGGGTACAAATAAAGTTCAATAATAATAATAATAATAATAATAATAATAATAATTCTATACAAAATATTTTTAATAATTTTGAGCATGAATCAAAGTTTTGGTCTTTCAAGGAGTCACCAAATTAAGTCCTAGTACAATTTATGGGGTTGCCATAAGCCAACAGGAAACCTGAAGACACACACAGATACACTCACATGTTTCAAAAAGCTATCAAGATGCAGTTTTATATGCTTTTGTCTGGAAGGAAGTAATATTTAAAACACCAAGGCCCCTGCACTTTAGTTGGCCCTCCTTCCTGTAATCCTGACACATAAAATGGCTAAGGATATTAGCCTCCCAGCTGAACACTTCCTTTTGGTTCTGTTTAGGACATGCCCTGAGCCCTCTATATTTAGCACTTAATCATTCAGTCATGATATTGTTTTAAAATGTTTGTTGTAACTGTGAATTTTTTTTGATGTGTTGTTATGGATTTTATTTTACTGTGTTTGTTTGAATTGTTTACATTTTTCAGGCTTGTCCCCTTGTAGTCTCCCTGAGTCCCTTTGGGGAGATGGTGGTGGGGTATAAAGACAAAGTTATTATTATTATAAAGTTTGAGTGCCATCAGTAAGCAAAGGTGTCACTATCTCAGTCATCCATTTGGAGAAATTTAGAGTGTTTCAGAATTCCGGATAAAGGATGCTTAACTTGTATGTGGACATTAAAATCCCTTTTGCCATACTACATAGTATTCAAGGCAACACACAAAGTTTTCCTAGAAGGTAGTCTATACTTACATTAGTCAGTGTTAAGGTACCTTCACTTCATCATCTACCATTAGGAAGAACATGATGGAATGCTACACATTGAAACAAATGAATTAAGTACTGGGTAAAATGTCCGAGCAAAGATGCTGTTACATTTCAGGATAATACAGGTTGAACATGTCTTATTTGGAATTCCAAAATCCAAAAGAAAAAACAACAACACTTTTTTGTTTTTTGATGGATCAATGTTTTAAAACTTTGTTTCATTCACATAATTATTTTAAAATATTATGTAAAATCACCTTCCAGGTACCTGTATCAGATATATATCCAAACTCAAAAATATCTCATTGTATATATGAAAATATTTCACAACCTTTGATCTGTTTGATCACAGGTGGAGAAAAATTAGCCTTCTAATCTTTAGGCATTCTTTCAGCACCCCAGAGGATGCAAAAATTGGAACAAAGCCAATGAGACATTGCACTTTTGCTATTGCAAACCCAGTGCCTAACCGGAAATTTTCAACCAGGCACTCTTCATGTAGAAATTTTCATCATTTTGTTTTTCCACTCAATTTTTTTGTTAGCTGTTCAATACTAAATGCTATGCAAGACAATGTAAAGTCTATGCATGTGTGCATGTGCATATGGTATAATTTGAAATTGTCTTGAAATTGTCCACTTTTGTTTGAGCAGAGCCAGATAAAGGAACAAAAGAAAAGAAAACCTTTTTCTTCTGGTCTCCTCTGCTTTCTTCTGCTTAATTCCGTGTAGTTCTGAGATAGCACAGAGAAACAACAATAGCTCTTGCGTGACACAAAAGAGGATTCTTCTCCTTTTTGTATGGAAATGGTAGTCGTCAATAAAGAAATGGAGGTAATCAACAACACCAATAAATGGGTTTTACTGCATGGCTTCCATAGAATGTCTGTTTTTGTTATCTGCCTTTAAGCTAACTCCATCTATCATAGGGGATTTTTTCTTTGTCAAGGTTTGTTATTGTTCTCTTTTGAAGCTAAAAGAGTGTGCTTGTCCAGGTTTACTCAGTGGGTTGTCATGGTTGAATAGGGCTGCAAACCCTTGTTTTCCAGAGTCCTAGTCCAGCTCTCAAACCATGACATCAGACTGGTCAAAGAATAGATAACAGTATAAATTTAGGAAGAACCACATATAAGGGTAAGCAAAAATTAACCTGTAGATTTCACAGGCAAAAACTGTAATTATGAATAGTGATTGTTCAACTTTATAGGGTCACAGGAATCTCTCTTGCCCGAGTCGGAAAACTAGTCCATCTATTCATCTCTGACAAACAGCATATCTCCAGTATATAGACAAGAAATTATTCTTGGCTTGTCTGGAACTGGCAGTGGTTGAAACTGAGACCTTCCATACCCCAAGCATATGGTCTACCACTGAATTCTGGTCTTTCCCAAGAGCTATAATACCTCTACGATCTTAGGGAGAGGTTCTTCTCTCTGTTCCATTGCTTGCCAAGGCATGTTTGCTGGGAAAAGGAGAGAGGGACTTCTTGGTTGTTGCTCTAAGACAAATAAATGAGTCCAAAAGCAAATCAAATGCTAACTCCATTTAAAGCCAAAACGACTAAATTGAGGCCATAATACTTTGGGCCTATTATGAGACCATAGAAAAGTGAATAATTGATCTTGAAGTAGAAACAAGTAGGAAAAGATTATCATTGCATTACAGATGAGACTGACTCAATTAAGGCATGCCAGCACAAAAAAATTGAGTGGCCTCATCACACCAGGTAGTGATGGGAACATTGTGGGATTGGCAGTTATTGATAGCTTTTTCTTGTCATTAGTGGGTGACAAGTTAATCAGGGGTGGGCCGGGGAAGCAGGCTCATGTGGGATGTGCACAATGTCATAAGATAGGGACCATCACACAACTTTCTCTCGTATGATAAAGTTCTTAAGCTAATCTTTAATAGTGTTATGCTCTGTACTGTTAAACTTATTTGGGATATAGACACCTTGCATAGTTTCATAAAATGCAGAGTAAACCCCAGAACAAATTATGAGAAAGCCACCAACCACTATTGCTATTAAAAGCTCTAGACCTTAAAGACTTAAAACTATTTATGAATGTTTTGTGTAATAACCCCACCCCCCCACCCCCCAACAATGTAATACCTCATGACTTGGCTACTAGCAATATGTAGTTTGATCAGTAATAGTACACTAATGTATTTTCTCTTTTAGATCTCCCCTTTCATTGCTATTTGAATTAGGGAGGGGAGGGACATAGTACTTTTTGTTTTTCTTACTTAGTGCTTATTATTTTAGTTTGTTGCTTTAATATTGTGTTTGAGCTTTAGTTTAATTTTAGTCTTTCTTACCTATATGTATGTTTGTGTGCACGCATGCACCTGTGTGTCTTCAAATATGTACATCTTTTCCTCTTTTTCTCTTTTGTTCTCCCTTCTATGGCTGCCATCTTCCATCATCTGCTATTTGGGCCAACACTGTCTCATTCTGTATAGAGCCAGCCCTGATAGTGATGTAAGACAATGCAGGCAATGATAATTCATCTCTGTAAAATTTAAAAAAATCAGAAAGGGAAAATATAACAGGTAATTGGAATACATTTGCATCTGAGTGTTATAAGATTGGGGTCAGTGGTATATTATACAGCTTGAAGTCAATATCTATCTATTATACTGGATGCCAAGCCAACTCTTTGATCTTTGCTCTTTGTATTCAGTTCATGCAAGAAGATGGGATTTAATGAGAAATGCAGAAAGCTAACCCACTTCACCATGAAGCACTTTCTCTAGTTGTTTCAAAACTCTCTCGTTCTATTAACATGATTATTGCTAAAATGCAAGTGCATATTTTCTCATGTTGAAGCATAACCTACATGGTTCCCTTCAAGCACAGCATGGATATTATAGCTGAAGTAATATGAACCTTACTCTTCTACAGGAACAGTTTCAAATATTTTCCTTTCAGCCGTATCTGTCAAATACATCACTCTATGCTGGAAAGAAGGAAGGAAGGAAGGAAGGAAGGAAGGAAGGAAGGAAGGAAGGAAGGAAGGAAGGAAGGCAAATAGCAAGGGTTTTTTTTTTCCTGGACTTTTTGTCAATAGTGCAGAGGACAAATCATTTTGTTATCTCCAATTACTGATTGGAACTAACAGGGAATATTCTCCCTTTAGCCATGAAAGATAGGGACTTGCTTAGGAGCCTCCATTTATGAGAACAGGAACGACTTTGTCTATGTGTTGGAAGTCTCCATTCCACACAATACATTTGTGGCAATCAATTCAACAAGCTGGCCATTCCATTTTATTTTTGCAGCCCTTGAACTTCCCACCCATCAAAATTGTTATTTCTACTTGTGGAATCATACAAAAAACTACATGTTCCCTTTTATCTTGTTTAGTTCCCCAAAAAGCTTTTTCTGGAACTCAACGTGAATTTCTTTCAGTCCCTTCGGGGAGATAGAGTGGAATATAAATAAAGTTATTATTATTATTATTATTATTATTATTATTATTATTATTATTATATTTCTGGCCACTTCTATTTTTGAGGGATTATTTGGGTGGCCTGGTAGAGCCTATGATGATAGGACCTGGGCACTTAAAATTGGATCTCAGACCTCTTGATCGCTCATCAATGAGAAAACAGGATTATTTTTCTTACAAAGACCCATGTTTGTGTGCTTGTTCACTTCTTTTAGGAGCCTGCACTCTTGTTTTAAATGTAGTTACTTTTCACTTGCTGTTGTGGAGGAGATGAAGCCCACATGGTATGTGTTCTTTTTTCCCAAATGAGTCATTGGGGATGTGAAAAATGTGAGTGAGAACATGTTTTTCTGGGCTGACTGCTTACAGTTATTATTTCTGGGCGAACTGGAGTTAAAAGCTGGGTCAAGGAGAAGAGCTCTTACTCCCAGGACAGAAACTCAAAACAATTATAACTCCAGCTTCCCTTAAAAACCTTTCAGTGAAATACATTTTTTTCTGATTTCAGTCTCTTTCTCTGGACGTATACAAATTTCTGTATATAAGTATAGATTGATAGAATACAGTCAAAACTGTAAGACTGAAAATACATTGTACAAGGAATAGCATTTTGTTGTGTGAAATTAAAAGATAATCACAATTTTGCATCATTTATATATTTTATAGCATGCCTTCTAACATTTCACAAGTGAAAAGGAGAACATGCATGACCAAGCGACAACAGAGTATGATCATGATGGCAGAGGTTACGAATGAAAACAACACTAAAACCAGAAGAGACAGTTCGCTTTTGCCTGAAACTACTGGGAATGGCTGGATTCCACTTTTCTTCCCCTCCTCTCCTACTGCTTAGTTAAGTGCAAACTAAAGTTTTCAGTAAAGAAAGTAAGCTGAAGATAAAGGGAAAAGAGGAGAGAAAGTGGGACATTTTAAAAATAGCTAAAAGTGGAATGAGAGGGAACTAATTGAAACCTTTCCTATTTGGAGTGTATGTTATTGATTAGGACAAAGAACAATGACTTCAAACTACAAAAAAGGAGATTCCATCTGAACATTAGGAAGAACTTCCTGACTGTGAGAGCCATTCAGCAGTGGAACTCTCTGCCCCGGAGAGTGGTGGAGGCTCCTTCTTTGGAAGTTTTTAAACAGAGGCTGGATGGCCATCTGTCAGGGGTGATTTTAATGCAATATTCCTGCTTCTTGGCAGGGGGTTAGACTGGATGGCCCATGAGGTCTCTTCCAGCTCTTTGATTCTATGATTCTATGATCTAAATGTTTTTATAACCTCTATGAATTATTGGTTTAACCAAGTTTGAGGTGTGTGGGTGTCTCTCTCTGTGTGTGTATATGTGCTGTGGACACCATCGAAGGGACTGTATTTATGAGTTCGGTTTGGAGAAACATTGAAGTGGAGAGAAGATATATGTGCTAGAGATCAAAATCAGGCAATGGTAATTTAGATAGTAGGGTTTTAAATTACAGATTTAGGAGGTAATAGAAGGTTAAATTCCATGTAGTTGGTTTTATACATTGTACCATTCTTTGGGTTTTGTACGGCCAGTATTAAATACAATCATGAGTATTTTAACAAGTTTGCATATTTGAATTAAAATTACCTCCCCCCCCCCCAAATATTATATATATATGTGTGTGTGTGTGTGTGTGTCTAGCCTCAACACATTTTATCTTCACAACAATTCCACAAGGTAGGTTTTGTGAATTAGTAGGATTTGTGATCCCACCCACCCACCCCGGCTGTGGAGCTCCCTCCCCAATGACATTAGATCTGCCCCCTCCCTCCTGATCTTTCAGAAAAAACTCAAATCCTGGCTTTGGCATATGTGCAATAGACAGACCAACTGGGAAGAGAATGTTTTAGTGGGCTGATCTGGTAATCTGGTAATCTGGTATTATGTTTTGAACCGATGAATTGAGTGCTTATAATTTTTTTAACTGTGTTAATTGTAACTGTGATTTTAATTGTGTTGCTTTTGTCATCTAATGGCTGCCTGTTGTAAGCCGTCTGGAGTCCCTCTTCGGAGGTGAGAAGAATGGGATATAAATAAATAATAATTTTTCAATACTTGTTTTCTTTCTGTTTTTCTTATTTCTCTTTTTTTCTTTCTTCAAACTTTCTGTTTAAATATTTGTTATTTGTATTATTATTTCAATCCTGCAAGATAAACTGAGATAATTGTGGAGGTCTCCCAGTAAATTTTACAGATGATCATATTTTGGACCTTTGTTCTAATTTGGAGCTATGGTATACATTGAAGTGGAGAGAAGATATATGTGCTAGAGATCAAAATCAGGCAATGGTAATTTAGATAGTAGGGTTTTAAATTACAGATTTAGGAGGTAATAGAAGGTTAAATTCCATGTAGTTGGTTTTATACATTGTACCATTCCCAACCGGTCTCCTAAGGTAAATTGGTGTAACCAGGTGAGCGGGCCCTCTGGCTTGAAGGTGGTGTTGTTGAACGCCAGATCTGTCAACGGAAAAACGACCTGGATTCAGGATTTAATCCTGGAGGAGCGGGCAGATCTGGCGTGCATCACGGAGACCTGGCTGGATGAAGCGGGGGGCGTAAACCTCTCCCAGCTTTGTCCTCCAGGCTTCTCCGTGCAACACCAACCAAGAGCCGGAGGACGGGGAGGCGGGGTCACAGTGGTCTATAGAGATTCCATCCATCTGACCAGGAGTCCCATCCCGCAGACCACAAATTTCGAATGCGTCCACCTGAGGGTGGGTGACCGGGACAGAATAGGGATTCTTGTAGTGTACCGTCCACCTCGCTGCACTACAGTCTCCCTGCCTGAGCTAGCGGGGGTGGTCTCGGCTTCTTGTGCTGGGGGACTTCAACATCCATGCCGAGGCAACCCTCACAGGAGCGGCTTAGGACTTCATGTCTGCCATGGCAACCATGGGGCTGTCCCAACAAATAACTGGCCCCACCCACTGTGCTGGACACACATTGGACTTGGTTTTCTGCCAGGGATGGGAGCAGGGTGGCGGTGTGGAGGAGTTGTCCATCTCTCCGTTGCCATGGACCGACCACTTCCTGATCAGATTTAGGCTCACTGCGCCCCCTAACCTCCGCAAAGGTGGAGGACCCATTAAGATGGTCCGCCCCAGGAGGCTTATGGATCCGAATGGATTCCTGACGGCTCTTGGGGATTTCCCCGCTACCTCGGTAGGTGACCATGTCGAGGCCTTGGTCGCTCTCTGGAATGGGGAGATGACCAGGGCAATTGACAGGATCGCTCCAGAACGTCCCCTCTCGAGTAACCGAGCTAAACCAGCTCCTTGGTTCACTGAGGAGCTGGCAGCGATGAAGCGAAGGAAGAGGGAACTAGAGAGCGTGTGGCGCTCAGACCCAAGCGAGCCAAATCGAGCACGGTTTGTGTCCTTTCTAAGGACATATGCAGCGGCAATAAAAGCCGCAAAGAAAACTTTCTTTGCGGCCACTATTGCGTCTGCTAAAAACCGTCTGGCGGAGTTGTTTCGGATTGTCAGAGGTCTTTTAACTCCCCCTATCTCAGGTGGGAGCCCTGACAACTCGGCCACGCGCTGTGAAGCATTTGCTCGGTTTTTTGCAGACAAAGTCGCTTTGATCCGTTCCGGGCTGGACGCCACATTAAATGCAGTCTCTGTGGATGTGACACAAGCACCTGCTTGTCCTATTTTGATGGATTCTTTTCAGCTTGTGAAGCCCGAGGATGTGGACAAGATACTTGGAGGAATGAGGCCTACCACGTCCATCCTAGACCCCTGCCCATCCTGGCTTCTGAAAGAGGCCAGAGGGGGATTGGCTGAGTGGGTAACGATGGTGGTTAATGCCTCCCTTCGGGAAGGCAAGATTCCAGCGAGCCTAAAACAGGCTATTATAAAGCCGCTGTTGAAGAAACCATCATTGGACCCCACTAAATTTGACAACTTTCGGCCTGTTTCCAATCTTCCCTTTTTGGGCAAAGTCATGGAAAGCGTGGTGGCCTCACAACTCCAGGTATTCTTGAGAGACACGGATTATCTGGATCCGGCACAGTCTGGTTTCAGACCGGGACATGGTACTGAGACGGTCTTGGTCGCCTTAGTGGATGATCTCCGCCGGGAGCTAGACAGGGGGAGTGTGTCCCTGTTGGTGCTCCTGGATCTCTCAGCGGCCTTCGATACCGTCGACCACGGTATTCTTCTGGGACGCCTTGCAGAGATGGGCCTCGGGGGCACCGCTTTGCGGTGGCTCCAGTCATTTCTGGAGGGTCGTACCCAGAAGGTGTTATTGGGGGACTCCTGTTCAACACCACAGCCTTTGACCTGTGGTGTTCCTCAGGGCTCTATACTGTCCCCCATGCTGTTTAACATCTACATGAAGCCGCTGGGTGAGATCATCCGGAGTTTCGGAGTGCGGTGTCACCTGTACGCAGATGACGTCCAACTCTGTCACTCCTTCCCACCTGCTACTAAGGAGGCTGTCGAAGTCCTGAACCGGTGCCTGGCCGCTGTAACGGTCTGGATGAGGGCGAACAAACTGAAATTAAATCCAGACAAGACAGAGGTACTCCTGGTCAGTCGCAAGGCCGAGCAGGGTATAGGGTTACAGCCTGTGCTGGACGGGGTCGCACTCCCCTTGAAGGCGCAGGTTCGCAGCTTGGGTGTGACCCTGGACTCATCGTTGAGCCTGGATCCCCAGGTTTCAGCGGTGACCAGGGGAGCATTTGCACAGCTTCGGCTCGTGCGCCAGCTGCGCCCGTATCTTGGGAAGTCTGACTTGGCCACGGTGGTACACGCTTTGGTCACATCCCGCCTCGACTACTGCAACGCTCTCTACGTGGGGCTGCCCTTGAAGACGGCCCGGAAGCTCCAGCTAGTCCAGCGCGCGGCAGCCATGTTGTTAACCGGAGCGGGACGCAGGGAGCACACAACGCCCTTGCTGTCCCAGCTCCACTGGCTGCCGATTTGCTACCGGGCCCAATTTAAGGTGCTGGTGTTATCCTACAAAGCCCTAAACGGTTCCGGCCCAAAATACCTTGCGAACCGCATCTCGGCCTACGAGCCCACGAGGACCTTGAGATCATCTGGGGAGACCCTTCTCTCGGTCCCGCCTGCCTCACAGGCACGCCTGGCGGGGACGAGAGAGTGGGCCTTCTCGGTGGTGGCCCCCCGGCTATGGAACTCCCTCCCTGCTGAAATCAGACAGGCGCCTTCCCTCATGGCCTTCCGCAAGGGCCTGAAAACCTGGCTCTTCGAAAAGGCCTTCAACTAAGTGCTATGTCTTTTGGAATGACCACCGGAATGGACTATGACTATGAGATTGATTATGACCCCAAACTAGATGAAGCGGATTTTTAGATGTTGTGTTATGGTCTTGATCTATTGTAAATTGTTGTCTTTTCTATGTTCTGTACACCGCCACGAGTCGCCCTCGGGCTGAGAGTGGCGGTTAACAAGTGCAAATAATAAATAAATAAATAAATAAATAAATAAATAAATATACTGGTTTGTAATTGTCATTTGTGGGTGTGAATCATCATTTTTGATTACTAGTGATGTCTGGTAACTACTAAATAATGTAAATATCCCTTATACTTGAGTGTGGCTAGGACGATCTGTAGTTATAATAATGAAGGCATCAAAAGACCTGTATTTTGCAACTAGCAGGTGATCAACTAGCAGGTGTTTAGCAGTTTTCTCCTCATGTCTCTGATGTAGAATTTGCATTTTTGTAAACAAATAATTACAGAAACATCAGAAGTCTCTAGTGCCCATGCCCTCTCCCCCCAAAGAGCCCTGAGCAGCCATCTCTGAAGCTTGGGGAACTGGAGCAGCAAAACAATAATTTCAGGGTAAATTATCTTTAACGTTAATCTGATTCATTTCAAGAGACCATATGGTATCCTCGAGGGTGTATGTACCATCCAAGGTTAGCTTAAAGAACCAGGGGACCCTATGCTTAATTATATCCATCCCCTTCTTGTTGTAACTCACATTATCCCATCTGCTGGTATTCATACAAAATCACAAGAAAGGCAACACTATGTGAACTTGTCAAACTTCGATTCTGTGTTTTCGTAAAAGTAAAATATAGCATTGCAGAAAATCCAATTAATCACATTAAAAATGTCACAAAAATCCATATGTTGTATATTTGAGACCCAAATTATATTGCTACCATGTCTAAGTGAAAGGATTTTGGGTTCCTATTTTTTGTTTATTCTTAACATGGAGAGTTAAGGTTAATGTAAGCCAAAGCACAGAACAAGTACTTGTGCATAAGGACCTACATATGGAAGGGACCATACATACACATATGTAAGTTGATCTCATGTATAAATTGAGGGCACATTTGGGAGCCAAAATTAGGGATTTTGATATTACCCATGGATAAGTCAAGGGTCATTTCACAGAGGGGAGAGCACCAGCAAGCTTCAGGGGACCAGTCACCCCTGGCTGCAGCCACTGTCATTTTCCTACATAGGCATTCAAAAAGGCCAGAAACAGTGCCATAGTGGAGAAAGTAGAGGGGGTCATTGCTTTTCAGGATAGACTACATTTTCTTCTTTCACAATTTTTCCCAATTCAGATTTGCCAAACGCAAATCTGAATCCAGCCGTAATGCCTTTTTATGTGGCTCACAAGACTTTCAATGCCAGAGCAACATAGTTACATTTATACAGTCTTAGAGTTACAACCAGCCCTTTGAAGGCAATCATAAGGCTGATGTGGCCCTTGGTGAAAATGCGTTTGACACCCCTGTACTAAGAGAAGGAGGTGATTCCTTAATTGATCAGAGTTAAGGTATTGATTGTTTATATTGATCCATGCATATGTTGACCCAGATTTCTTGGGTTTATTTTTGACTATTTTTTTAAAACTTATGCATGAGTGTATACTGAAACTAATATTTTCTGCTTTTCCCATGGTTACTTATAATATAATGTTCCAAGCTAGCCATGACTCATTGGGATATTAGGCAAAGAAAATAATAAAGATTTGACAATGTTTTTGCTTGTCTTCCAAACTGCAATGCTCAAGTTCAAGCTGAAGTTCTAAATGGTAGCTTCATAGGCGTATTAGGAGTCTTGCCATAACTCAGATCTTTTTAATGGGCTGGGGTGGCAAGTATAAGTAGGCTTCCTGATATACCGTTGGAAGGATTTATGAGGCACACATATATACAAAGGAGTGATCTAAAGCATTATTGAGAAGTTTCTGAGGTTTAAAAGTGGTAAGAAAACTGAGGATCTGCTGATATGATTCCTTGTAGGGTGAGATATTAAGGAAACAGAAAGCCCCATTGACAATTCCAGTTAGTCTTGGGTAAGATTATAACATACCTTCCAACATTTCACAGATGAAAAACAGGATAAATGTGGTGCCCTATCATGGGAATGTGGTCAAAATGTATTACTGAGGAAGAACAGAAAGCTCAGGCTCTAGTGAGCCTACTAGGAAGGATAAGATTCTGCTCCCTTTCCTCCTCTCTCCTCAGCAGGAGACTGCAAACTACTACTTTTGCATTTAGAACTCCATTTGTAGCAATTGAAGTCAGTTGTGGACATAACATGAAAGTAGGGAAAGTAAAGAGAACCCGGGGCATTTTAAAAGCAGCTAAATGTGTGGTGATGGGCATTAATCAGGACTGTCCCTGACAAATTGGTACATTTAGAGGGTATGTTACATAACTATCTAGTAGGCATGTGTGATCCATTAAAAATGGTTCTAAACGGTGTTTAAAAGTAGGGGACACTGGCACTTCGTTTCTAAAATTCTTTCTGAATTTTGGGGGTAAACGTTTTGGAACTCTAATGAAATTTACGAATCTTCGTAAGTATTTCATGAATGGCAGCCACACATGCACAACAGGGAAAACATCATTGGCAGTGGAGAAACTTCAGGGGCTTCTCTCTCCCTCATTTTTCGAGCTATCCTGACAGAGGTAGAGCACATTTACCACTGTTAGCTCACCAAATTTCAGAAAATTTGACTTATCCATGGATCTTTGGTGAATTTTGAATGTTTTTTTTTTATAAAAGTGTTATTTCCTGTTGCATTGTGTGGTCTTTACTTTGAAAGTAGTTGTTCTACTCCAGAAATTTTGTTTGTGTGGCACAAATTGTGTTAAATTGGTGGAGAACAGAATTCATGGTACAGACAACATCAAGGAACATCTAGGCTGACCTTTCTTCCAGGCAGAAAGGCACCATCGAAATTCTCCTGGCATCCATTTGCTTCCTCAAGACACATCCATATAGGTAATTACTTTTTTATAGCCCAACACAGAGATTGGCTTAGAGCAAATAAATTATCCCCCAAAAAGCAGCAACAACAATCTGCTTGAATGTCACACAATTAACCACATAACTTCAACTTAGCACAGATTTATATTATTACTTATTTTTAGTTCTCTTTGTAGATTCAATCATTTTATTTTATCATTACTGACTCTAAATGGCTGGCTGGCTGCTCCCCACGATGCCTTCTTCATGGCAATCGGGCCAAAGTAAAAGTATTGTTTTGTTTTTGTTTTTAAAAAAGCAGTTTATGTTCTCTTGGCTTTACAAAAGTTACTTAATGATTGCTTACTTTAGACCTCTTTGCAGATTCAATCAGTTTATTTATTTTATATTTAGACTAACTACAAATGCCAACTGCTACTGTCAGCTATTTGGGTCCTTCAGCCATCATTTGGCTACTGAGCAGCCTTGCATTCTGGGAATATAGCTTACGGCAGGGTCTCTTGCAATCTCTACCATTGGGAACCTGGCCTTCCCAAACTACAGTTAAGATGGCTGTGATTAGCCATGCTCACGACCTCCTGGTGGAACCAGCAAAAATGTGGCAAAAAGCATGAGATTTTAAAAGTATTTCAAGTTCCCTTGACTTTACTAAAGTTGCATAATGGTTATAGTGAAAATTAATCTGACCTTGTGAGACATCTGAACATTACAGAACATTAATACGTGATTCAATTTCTACATTCCCTTCCCATCTTTTCTGTATGCCTTAAAACTCAGCTTTGTATGCCCAAATTTAACAATCCGAGTTCCGATCTAATCTGAAATTTTGTGCAAGCCTACTAAGTAGTGTTGAATGAAGAGGAAGGACATGCTGATACAGATCAACATGAAAGGCGATGGTCCAGTTAAATTCCCTGGTCATTCTAGATAGAGTTTATGGTAGTTGAATTGCAAGAACATCAAAAGGATCATAGAGTTTTCATCTGTGTTGTACATATACATTTATGTGAGAGAGAAATTGCCACTGAACTCAGTAGAACTTCATTCTGAAGACTCCTACGTAAGGCAGTTTTGCAGACTAACAAATTAATAGCAGGATTGTACAGTACAACAAATTAGCATTCTGGGACTTGTTAATTTTATGTAGTTGTGTATAAGAATGTGCTCTCAAAGAACAAATTAATCTCAAAAAATTAATTCATTGCAGAGTGTAGTCTTGTTATTAATTTGTTGTTCTAGAGCGCAATAGTATTCATGACTGTTTATACGTAATATATAACAATGCAAAACTAAGTCATCCAAGACTGGGTTCAACAGCTAATTAAAAACGAATCACTTGAAAGAGAAACAATGGCAAAATCAGTAGCATTTGCCTAACTCAAAAGTCTCATCAACCATCCCTTGCATTTTTCATAAAAATCAGGAAATATGAACAAGTATGAGCACCTGTCAGGAGATCTTTCCAAAATCTCAGGACCATGCCGCTAAATCAGGGTTAAGAAGCATGTGCAACAAATAATGCAAAAGGTAAGTGCTTTCTAAACTAGACCTGTAGCTTTAAAAATGTGTTAATAATGTCAAAATTCTTCCTATTTTTCAACCTGCAGAATGCTGCTTCTTTATACAGGAGATTAACATGCTCCCTAGCATTTGCTTCTTTGTTTTCCAAGTTGTTCATGCTATTGAATTAGTAGGACATGGAAATCTTCCAACATTGAGCATCTAGAAATCACTCTGCTCTCCTTGTAGGCTTATTAACGAGTTTTCTGCAGTAATGGAGCTAAATACTACTTCACAGTTGTTCATTCAGGCTCATGGCATCTGTCCTAATCTTCTGTAAAAGAGAAACATGCAATTCTTATTCAAGACCTAATGAATGAAAGAGTTTGTGCAAATTAACATTGTGGACAGAAATGAGCAATCCGTTTGAATCCATTTCCATAATCTGTCTCTTTTCCCTTCTTCAGGTCCATTTTGCACCATATTTTCTGTACGCAATTTTTAAAGAAAAAAATATTATGATGAACACATTTTTCAAGGAGATACAGTGATGTACAAAGGTTGACATTGAGAGTGAAATAAAATACTGTCTGACCTCTGCAAGTGCAGCATTTTTTTTAATAAAGCAGAGATAGTTGAAGGATTGGGACATTTATAGAGCTCCCAAGATGCTTGTTTATAAATGTATTGTCCTTCCAACTATATTGGATGCCTGCAAAACATGGATTGTCTACAAATGGCACTCTCGACTTCTGGAACAATTCCATCAGTGTTGCCTTTGAAAAATCCTGCAAAGGTGGACAAACATCATTCTTTTGGAAGAAGCAAAGACCAACAGCACTGAAGCGGTGATCCTTTGCCATCAACTTCGCTAGACTGGCCACATTGTTCTCAAATTAAAAATGAAAAACAGAATGTCCATGGACAGCAAAAGAGATTTAAAGATGGGATTAAAACTAACCTTAAAAAATGTGGCATAAACACGGAGAACTGGGAAGCCCTGTACCTTGAGTGTTCTAACTTGAGGTCAGCTGTTACTACCGATGCTATGGATTTTTAAGCAGCTCAAATAGAGGGCAAAAAGGAAAAATGTGCCAAGAGGAAAGCTTGTCAAGCAAACTCTTGTTGGAACCACCTTCCATCTGGAAATATATGTCCTCATTGTGAAAGACCATGTGGATCCAGATTAGGTCTTTGAAGTCATGTATGGACCCACTGCTATGTATCTAAGCACCAGCTATCCCTATAAGGCTGTGCCAGGGAGCCTTATTAATCTACCCTTAAAAATTGTTTTCAAACTAATTCATTAGAAAAGGGAGAGTCCTGATTGCCATGGTTCATGTAGTTCATTCCAGCACCCTGTTTCCAGCCGTGATCAAACTGATGGCTATGGGAAAATGAAAGCAATACCCCTATGCCAGGAAGTCAGGAAGTAAATAGCCCTTTCTGAACATGTAGTGCTGTTCAGTCTATCCCTTTCTCCTTCTCTTTTCCCTAGTAGCTATTCCTTCTCATTACCACTTTCTTTCTTTCCTTGCCTTCTCTAGTCTTGGACTCCTTTTCTCACTAGGACATTTAACTTTATTGACTCAATAAGACCATCATTACTTTGTTTATGAGAATCTGTGACATCAGCAGGTCATATGGCATGATGATGCCATAAATAACACCTAGATAGCTACAGCCAATCAGATTCAACCATGCTCAGAGGAAATCAATGAGTCCTCATTTAGTTGTGATTAATTAAGCCCTATTGATCTCAGTCAACCTATTCAAAGCATGACTCAACCAGGATTCAACACCATGATTGCAAATATTGTAAGACAACATAATCCTCAATGTATTGTGGCTAAAATATCTTTGTATTTGTTTTTCAGAAGCCAAATGTCACAGATTAAAATTCCTCTGAAGCACTATTGCTTCTAAAGTTAGCAATTAACAACTTTTTATGGATAAATAAATTCTGGCATGTTCAGTCAAAACAGAAGATTGAATATTAGGTGCAATCAGTATAAATATGCAATTTTCCCTAGAAGAATCATTTTGCATTCCATTTTGGCAGTTAAGGTAGCCAAACTATTTTGCTTCTCTTATTGACTTGGTTGTTCATTAAGAATTTATCATGTAGTGATGCTGTAATTCAGGGACAAAAATCCCACCAGCTGTTGTTGGTCTACAACATTCAGCATTCTTAACATCAAAAAACCCAAGATTATGGCAACAAGAATGATTGACAACTGGAAAATAGAGGGAGAAATTGTGGAGGCCATTACAGACTTTGTATTTCTAGGTGCAAAGATTACTGCAGATGCAGACTGTGGCCAGGAAATCAGAAGACGCTTACTTCTTGGGAGGAGAGCAATGTCCAGTCTCGATAAAATAGTAAAGAGTAGAGACATCAGACTGGCAACAAAGATCCGCCTAGTCAAAGCCATGGTATTCCCTGTAGTCACCTACGGATGTGAGAGCTGGATCTTAGGGAAGGCTGAGCGAAGGAAGATAGATGCTTTTGAGCTGTGGTGTTGGAGGAAAGTGCTGAGAGTGCCTCCAGGAAATAAAGCCCGACTGCTCGCTGGAGGGAAGGATACTAGAGACAAAGTTGAAGTACTATGGCCACATCATGAGGAGACAGCAAAGCCTAGAGAAGACAATTATGGTGGGGAAAGTAGAAGGAAAAAAGGAAGAGGGGCCGACCAAGGGCAAGATGGATGGATGGCATCCTTGAAGTGACTGGACTGACCTTGAAGGAGCTGGGAGTGGTGACGGCCGACAGGGAGCTCTGGCGTGGGCTGGTCCATGAGGTCACGAAGAGTCGGAGACGACTGAACGAACGAACAACAACAACAAACAGTAGTGCATTTTTTTAAAATGCTAGGAGTTCTAACTCTGCAACATCTGGAGGATCACATGACTTTTACCTTTTCACTAATTTATTTATTTATTTCACAGTTTTGTATACCGAGCTTCTCAACCTCGTCGAGGGACTCAGCCCGGTTTACAGCCATAAAAACATATACATTCATTAAAATATCATATATCACAAATTACAAAACAACTTTAAAAACACTAAATATAAAAACACTAAATATAAAACTACAGTGGTCAAATATAAAACTAATGCAATATTGGATTTTATTTTCCTATGTGTGAAACCTTCTCATCTCTGATGGAAAACAGAACAATAAGAAAATCCTGCAGTTATTATCATGGAGCATCATGTGGAGTGGTGCTAAAAATACAAAACAAGCTAGCATGAACCTCAGGTTATAAAGCTAGCTTGTTATAAAACTTAGGATCTGATCTTTGAGCAACTCAAGTTTCAAAAATATGAATTAGTTTTGAAAATTAGACCATATAATGGCAAACCAATTGAGTGAAGATCCATTATGTGAGCAATTGTGACGCCCTCACCATTCAGGCAGCAATTATGAAAGGAGAGTTTGTGAAGTCTTCAGATGCTATTGAAGGGATGCCTTGGAATATTGTCTGTACTCAATCATCTATCTCTTCCACTTTCAGACTCAGACATCTTTGTTCCAAGATGTCACATTTACTCATCTAATGGCTTTGGGTGGGGGACACTCTAAGTCATGGCAGATTACAGTAGGGCTGAGGTAAAACAGATCTCCCTTGACTCCATAGTTGACTCTGCAGGTAGCAATATAGGAGCTTCTATTTTGATAATGTGTCAAGGTGACCTACTAATTATATGCACAGGATACTATCAAATTCTCTTGTCTGAAAAGAAAAGTTGTTTTGGTTGATCATGATGACCCAGTCAGGAGATTCATCAACCAAATGTAAGAATTTTCAGCATTTGGTCCCTTTTGGTGAAAAAAAAGAGTCCAAACTATATACACTTTCATGTGAACTTTTATGTGAAGAATCCTAAAATGCCTCCAAAAAGTAAAAATTCTTGTACTCTCATCCTTCAGGGAGAAGACATCTCAAAGTATTCATTCTTGCATATAAGAATAAAAAAATCATTCCTATTTTCACCCATTCCTTTATGTTTTTTGCAATTCTTTCTAAGCTATTTTCCCAATGGAGGGGTTAGCATTGTAACTGTCATTTCCACAGGGCTTTTTGGGGAGCATCCTCAGGTCTCAGATTGGCAGCACATATGTCTTTGTTGATGGTGTTGTTTCTTTGGCCATCCACGTGGTTATAGTTCTGCAATCTCCAAATGTAGTGCTGTTTGTGATACTGATGTTGGTTCTCTTCTTATGAATTGGCCATAACATCGTAGTCTTGCTTCCTGCATTTTCTTGCTGATTGCTTTTATTCCTAGTCTTTGATGGATGCCATCATTTGGCACATGGTCAAGAAGTGTCAATCCAAGTGTCCATCTCAGCATTTTCATTTCCATTGTGTTAAAAGCTTGTTCATGTTTCTTTGTTGCTAGCCAGCACTCTGCCCGTAGTGGGCTACTGGGTGAACAACTGTAGTATGATCTTAGATGTTCAGGCATTTTTAAGTTACACATAATGAAAGTAATTTACACATAATGTATTCTTCTTATATCTCAACACAAGATTAGAGTCGCTTGACTCCTCCTGGCTTTTGCTGTGTATTGCAATACCATTGCAAAGTTTATCAACTGAAGCACTAACTCAAGACATTTTTCTGCCTCAGAAAGTGGTGATGATGATGCACTTTCCAATTTTACATTCAGAAGCCAATGAGACTGAGAACTGAATTTTACTGATGATCCAACATTTTTCATTATTTTGTTGTTGAGATTACTGCCTCCCTTTTCTTAATGGTAAAATAATAGAATCATTTAATCCCTAACCATGCGAGAATACACAATCAAAACACTCCTGACAGATTACTCTAAATTTTCCATTTAAACATCCCTGTTAGCCTCATTGTGTCTATACAGCCAAGAAATCCACTGCTAGCTATCCCCACAACATTTATCAGCTTCTGGTATCATGGGTTTTTAAAAGGGTTAAACCAACTTTGTCCTGTTTCGGGGGACGTCAGAGGATATTCTGGAGCTTGCTGGGACCTCTAGGGCATTTCTTGGCTTTGGTGCAATCTAGATAAAAGGGTCGGGTGTCCTGATGACTGCAAGAAAGGAAGATGGATTTTGCCTGTGTTGCTGCCACCATCACCATTCCCACCCAGCTGAGTCTATACTGTTTTCTAAATCTGAAGTTATGATGGGACCACATCAGCTCTGTTAGACTATCACTTCATCTTCTGTATTGCCACCACTCCTCCTAATTGGCCATGAAACTCTGGGTTTCTGGCCCTCATGGGTGCCTCATTTTGGTTATGATCTTAACACTTCCACTCATGTGGCCAGCCAAAAGAAGGAGTAATTCCCCCCCTCCGTCTTGCTGGTTCTGCTGATGTCAACATAAGCTGCCTACAATGGTCAGGAGCTCAGACAGAAGTGATGCTTTAAGTAGGGTTAATGCAGTTCCACTGGACGCAACTTAATCCAGATTTAACAGTGTAGACTTAATACAAGTTCCACAAATGAAACACTTTTAAACAATATGTTTTCTGGTTGTTTTTATGGATGGTGTTTCCTAACCCTTCAAATACTACATTTTATAGCAGATTGTCTCATGGTCAATGATTTGCAAGCTGGAACATCTAGGAACTGTGTGGACAAAGACTGTCATTCCTTCATTAGAAAACAGGCTTTTGTAAAATGAAGGTGAAGAGCAAGACTCCAAAACTGGTTGCTTGCAGCAGATGGTTTCAACAGATGACTGAGTGAGATCTGTGTTTAATTCTGGCAAAACTCAGGTTTGTTAAAAACGTAAAATATGACTCAGTGATGCTGAAAATATGTTATATTTACAACACAATGTCGACAAAGGAGGTAATTCTGGATGCTAAATTGAACTCTGTGGCAAATAATATTATGCACAAAAATGATCATGTACGTGCTAATAAAAAATGACTGAGGTCAGGAACCAAACTCTACATTGTATATTATTACAACATTTAGGATCTTTTCCAGTCATTCTGAGTTCACTTTGTCCTAATTTAGACAATTACTTTGGTTGTTCCCATTCCAAATTTTTCAGCCAATTGGATATGTAAACTATCTGGGAAGCACAGCACAGCACATCTATCTTGAAAAGAAGAGTGGGCAGATACACACACACACACACAAACCTGCTGTGGAGCAACTGGTATATATGGACCCCACTCTCTGCTCTCTTTACTGACAAACCAGTAAAATTAAAGACTCATCAACATTTATGGTAATGTTGCAGTAAAATATCTAAATTCTGGGATGAAATCATTTCTGAAAAGATAGAATCACTAACCGCCATCTTACAAAGGCCCCAGAACTGGCCTTCCTATGTTTCTTTCAAGGAGACAACACAAAGGCATTTCACAAATTCTGAATTATTTATTAGTAGCTGCCAGATTGATCATAACTAGATTCTAGAAATGAATAAAAGGGTTATCTTTGACAAACAAGTATAATAATATATGAAAACTGATTGAAAAATGAACTAACACATTTCAAAAGAGACAAAGGAAAGAAAAAATTCTCACAATTTTATTGTGATTTGGAACTACAGACAGTCTCCGGGTTATAAACAACTCATAGTTAAGAACGGGGGTGAGACAACAGGAAGTGTGAGAAATTTACCTCTAGGAAAGAAAATCCTTCCTGAAGCTTTCTCACCAATCCTTGTTTCCACAACAAACCTTTTTTGCAAAATCCATGTGTCAGTTTCTTTTTCTCCCAAATTTGAGTCTTTAAAATAATCTCCACTTCTTTCTTATAAAGAAATGTGCAATTCTTTCTTATAAAGAAATGTGCAATTCTTTGAAACTTCTCATCAGAAAATAATGAGACAAAATTATCATTTATTTTACCAAGTTCACCAGATTCATATATAGCCAGGTTGTGCCTGCTTGCCACATGGCTGTTACAGATAAAGAGAAACCTATCAGATTGGCCACACAAACATGGTTGAATGTACAGCAATCCAAAACTGGATTTGCTAAGTATTCACAATTTTCTGCTTGGATGAGAAAATTTATCCAATTTATTTTCTCCTAACCTTTCTAAAACTATCCTAATTCTTTTGGAAAGAATTTTGAATTTTTTAAACTTAAAATGGACAAAATAAAATTCTCAGTTAGTGCAGCATCCACCTAAGGCAAGGTTTAGGGGGGAAAGCCTATCAATCAGGTGTAGATAGGCTGGTATAGAAAGAAAATTTGAGGATAGGCTGGTCCTCAAATCTCACTTTTTAAGTCGGAGATAGGAAATGTGTGCCTCACAGGCCATAGGCAGAAACTTCTCTGGACCCCATAAGCAAAACAAATCAGATGAAAATTGACAGTGACATCCATGGACATTATAATCTTACGTAATGCTACTTTGAGGCCCTTGCACCTTTGGTTTTTGGTTGTCATGTGCTTCCGAATTGATTCCAGCTTATGGTGACCTTCTTCTAGGGTTTTCTTAGGAACATCTATGCGGACGAGGTTTGCTCTTGCCTTCCTGTGAGGCTGAGAAGAATGTGATTTGTCCATTGTTTCCATGGCTGTCATAGAATCACAGAATCATAGAGTTGGAAGAGACCTTGTGGGCCACCCAGTCCAACCCCCTGCCAAGAAGCAGGAAAATCACATTCAAAGAATCCCTGACAGATAGCTATAGTTAATCTTGCTGTGGCAAAGCTATATTGGTATATTACTTGGTCCTTTTGATTATTGTTTTATAATGTAATAGACACAATCCTGGGCTTTTTTGTCTTATTATTTTATTTGTCTCTTTAGTTACCTTAACCCAAAATGCCTGTATGGTCTCATAGCTCCACCATATATGGAAGAATGTTTCTGTTTCCTACACCTCCGGCAAATACCTTGTTGTGATTTATCTATTTTGCCAGTGTTGCTGGGGTGATATAGCACATATAATACATTTTATATTGATTCTCCCTAATTGATCCAGATAGCATAAATTTCAATTCTTTGTTCCATAGGTATTCCCAGTTATCCAATTGGCCCAGGATATCATTACTACCTTGACTCTGTTGTCCCACATATTGTAGCTTAATATGTATTTGTATAATCTGGAGATTAACCCTTTGTTTCCCTTTTCCCATATTCTTTCCAATTCTGATTTTTTGTTTGCAAATCCCACCGTCACGTCTTTGTTATATCTTTCATACAGCTGGTGATAGTGAAACCAATCATTAATCCCCAATTCTTCCTGCCCTTAAACAGATGGTCATCTAGCCTCTGTTTAAAAGCCTCCAAAGAAGGAGCCTCCACCACAATCTTCCTGAACTTCCTGACTGTGAGAGCTGTTCAGCAGAGAGTTCCACTGCTGAACAGCTCTCACAGTCAGGAAGTTCATCCTATGTCCAGGTGTAATCTCCTTTAATCTTCCTAATGTTCAGGTGGAATGTGATTTCCGACTCTAGTCTCCTGGCCAGAGACCTCTTCCAGCACTCCAACCATGATTGAACACTGACTCTTCTACACCTTGAATTGAATTTTTATAAACCTGAATCTGATTTCATGCCAGATTCATCTGGGAGGGAGAAGAAGTATGAATATGTCCTGTGGAGATCTAGGAAGTGAAAACAGGGCAGGTATTGGCTCCGAAGTTTGCCACTCCCATTTTAGGGCTTGCAATGAACTTACCTATCAGGTAAAATCTAACATTGTGGAGTTTTCTGGAGCTTATTTTAGGCTATTCACTTTAGCATCATAGTCATGCTGACAGGAAAAAAACAAGCACAATGATTTCCAACTTTTGGTCCCTGGATTTTTCTCTGACGTCCCCCACCCATTGGGTATTGGGAGACTACATTGCCCAGAATCCCTCAACCACATAGGCACTGGCCATACTGGCTGAGGGATTCTCAGAATTTCCATACAAAAAAAGTATTTTTCCAGAATCTGCCCAGAAAATAACCAACATTTTTCTGTAGCTGGCCAATATAGCAGGCTAAAATCAGAGCTGAATAGGGAAGCCATCTTTCAAGGAACATGGTTTATGGCTGAATTCCTCATTAAAGAAACTCTCATATACTTTAGAAGGAGGCCCAGGTTTCTGACAACAACAAGTGTACATAAAAAGCTTCCCTTTCCAGCTGTTACAGCAGTGCCTCTAGAAAAAAGCAAGATTTATTTTTTCCACGGCTGCAGACAAGATGAGACTGGCTTGCCTTGGCTTAGATAATACTGCCGCACTCTGGGTAGATGAACAAAGGGAGGATACATCTTGGCTCCAGCCATCTGGATATGTATTTATATTTGAACACTGATCTTGCGGGAGTTGACTGTCCTGTCGTTTTGACATAATCCACATTCTGCAATGGTTCCCAGGGTTCGTGAATGTTGTTTTAAAGCTGAAACTCCTGTTCCTTGACTGAAGAGATGGGAAATAATGTTTGGCAGCTTGCAGATTTATTTGAAAGGCTTATAAGGATGTGACATGCCTTTTATCACTGGATCCTCTTCTGGTAGGAAGCTTGTTCCTGTTTAGCACAGCAAAAGCTTGACAGAATGTCCCTGATATTCACATTTTCCCTCACCTTCTGATTCTAGGTTCAGCATTCATCAAATAGGATCTTGGTCTCTGTTGCCAATACTTCCTGCAACTGAAAGGAGAGAATGACAAAGTTGGGTGAGGCCAACTCTTCATCAAAAGAATTGCTCAGCGAAGTTCTGTCTATGTACTTTATCACACCAGCTTGTTGTCTCGTAGCAATAATATTGTTGAAACAAATAGGAACATACCAGCAATATATCAGTTTGAAAAATATCACTATCACACCTGTCTGCAATCATGCTATTGTTTTCTCATTCTTGCTACACTCCCCGTGAAGACAAGGTGGCAGCGAATATAAGTGGCACCAAACTCCAAAACTCTGGTATTGGTGGTGTGGTCAAAAAATTAGTAATAAGAAATAATATACAAACTTGGAAAGCCTGTCCAAAAGTACAAACATTTTGGAATGACATTCTATCTCAGATAAGTAAAATAGTTCAATGATCTCATTATTTGATATTAAGAATAATTATTTGTGAAATAAAAACATTATATCACTTATGTTATGTACAGCAAAACAAGTAATAGTCAAATTTTTGAAAACAATTAGATGTATTCATAAAGAATACTAGGGTGGTCATTACCCCTGTAATCCAGCATTTACCCCTAAGATGGCTTCCTTGCTTGCAAAATAATTGATACTAGTGACTCTGGGAGCTGACTCTGCCTTTGTTCATTTATACAGACATGAATACACAATGATGACACCCACCATGGTGCCTCTTTCCCCTTATTTATACAGATATTTATATGCTGACACCCAGCATGAAATTTCCTTTTCTATATCTACCATATACCCTGTTTCCCTGAAAATAAGACATGCCCATAAAATGATCCATAACAAGATTTCTAAGCATTTGCGCAACGTAAGTCATACTCCGAAAATAAGACATAGTGATAGGTGTGGCTATGCAGTGCACAAGGTCGGCTCCCCCATTAGATCCTGGTCATTCTGTGCTTGCTGCAAGATGAGACATAGAGGGAGACATAGAAAGTGAAAGTAAAAGTCTCCTCAGTGAAGTGAGGAGCAGGACGCCCTGCTTTAGATATTGTTTGTCTTCGGGGGGGAGAAGTAAAGCTGTGGATGCCGTTTTACTTAGCACTGTGGTTCTCTCTTCCCCAGCACCAATCAGCAACAGTCTGTGGGTCTCTCTCACCCACACAAACACCGGGGGATAGCGGGAAAGCTTCAGCAAGCAGTCTGCTATAGAGCCCAGAGAAATCATCCCATAAATGCAGATTGTTGTACCATACTTAATAAAAAAAAAAAGCAAGCCCCTGAAATTAAGCCATAGTGTGTCTTCTTGAGGAAAACTAAATATAAGACAGTGTCTTATTTTCAGAGAAACACGGTATTAATAAGGGGAAATCTATCCAGAAAGCACTTACTTCATAAGCTATTTTACGAATTAAGCACTTAAAAACTTTTTTGATCCTCAAGCGATCATTTGAGAATATACAAGTTTTCTTCAACTGTACCACTGAAAAAGGGAAGGGAAAGATTTTGTCATGGCTGCAACTGAAGAGCAAAAGTTAGTCACACTGGGGCAATCATATTGAAATCATAGAGGAAACCCCTGGGGGTACTTGAAGCTTGATCTGAAAGAGGTAGGTTGTGGTTGGCATCCTCCAATTGACAGAATGTGGCAGATACGGGAAAGGAGGCACCATGCTGGGTCCCTGAGATTTCACAGTGTCACTGTGCACACAAGTCATAGCTGTTCTGGCCTCCAGAGGCATAACACTTCTGCAGTGGTGACAGGAGGCTTGACACTGAACTCAAAACAGAGCTCCAAAGAAACCCAAAAGAAAGAAAAGAAGAACCTTTCTTCTTCAATGTTCTGCTTTGTACTTTAATTCAAATACCTAGTTACATGAGTAGGGCTGTTTTGGGAATCACAAATAGATCTCTCTGATTGTTTTACATAATTCATTTTTAACTGATAGTCCTTGTGGTTTGGCAATCTCTCAAGTTTATGGAATGGTACATCATTCAATTAAAGCAGAAAGGAAACTGTTCTTTAGATTTGGGAAGAGGTAAGCTCACCTCAGAGAAAGGCAAAGGTAAAACACCTCTGAACAATCTTGCCAAGAAAACCCTGTGACAGGTTTGCCTTAGGGTCCTTATAAGTTAGAAAGAACTTGAAGGCGCACAACAAAAACAAAGTGCCAGAGAGTTGGAGTGGGCTGAAGCAGAGACTATTGTGGCTCTGTGTTCTACTTACAAGCAGAGAATCTTCAATTGTAATTGCAGTCATAGGACAGTCCTCTGTTTGAAACCAGAATAAACCTAATTTACAAGCAGGAATAATTGGTTGAAAAGGGTGCTGCTGGAGTAGGAAATAGCTAGAAGAATTGTGTCAAACCAGGTAAAGTATATAAGCATCTAAAGCTCAGCCTTGTTTTGCCCTTACAAACAGCACCCTCTAACTGTCCCAGTTTGGTATGGACACAGTCCCCATTGATCCTCTGCTACTTCATTTTAAGATACCTTGAAATGTCACAGTTTTTCACTCCTTATTTCACTTCAGTTGATTCAAACTCAATTAAGCTAGCAGGTGGCAAGGAGAAGAGTCGAGAGGATAAATTCTTCCCCTTCCTTGAAGGATCAGGATAAAAGCAAATACCTGCAGCTTCTCCTTGTTCAAGTGGCTTTTCTCATCTATAAGTCTTGCCATCTTGACCACATGCTGGTGTTGCCGAGTCTCTGGTTTTCATCTGTGAAATGTTAGAGGGTTTGCAATAGGTCTGCCAATCAGAAACTAGAGGCCAAGTCTAGATTCTGCCTCCCAGGGTTGCTCTTTAACCCACTAGATGATAACCTGGCTCTGCTCCCAGTTGCTAAGATTTCAACTTTTTGACTCCTTATTTGATCTGCCAGTCTCTATTTTGACTTGCCATGTTCCCTCTAGCCACTTCCAGTCCTGATCTTTGCTTCTTAGTCCAGACCTAGACATTCAATGTCTTTAAATATAAAGCCTGCAGCCACTAAGTCAGGTTGTCTATTTGAGTTTTTAATCTTTCCTTTGGGTGTGCTCAGTGTGTGAATTGGGCAGTAAACACAGCTGTAGACAATTGACAATACATCATTCACTGTGTCTAAAGTCTTTCTCCAACCTAGTGGAATAATATCAGTGATTGAGATTATATGGAAGAGCAGTAGACATGCAAAACATGGCAAATTCATTGACAAAACAATACAATATTTGCTTCAATTAATGATGTGTTTGGCTGAAATCTCGGTTCTCTCACATAACAAGGCTTGTTCGTGCCAACAAATGTTACAGCAGGAACAAATATACTGAGAAGGCATGATTGAAATAGAGCATGATTGTTTTAGAATACTATCTTGTATCCCACTCACCCCAACTGTCAAACAGCTCTATGATCTGCAGGGAATTGATTCCTGTTGTTGTTGTTGTTGTTGTTGTTGTGGGCCTTCAAGTTGTTTCTGATTTATGACCTTGTCACATGGCCACTGGAGTTGCTCCACTTTGTCAGGAAGTGTATGGAGCTGGCACCCCATGCCCCACATCGCCTGGCTCCAGCTGAGGACAATCCCATGGGGGGAAGCTTGGCGTGTGCATGGAGTGTGTGACTTCCCCCCATGGATTCCAATGGCAACATGGGGAGCCTCCTGTGTTACTGTGGCAGTGCCATGTGCCAGCTCCACTCTGCTTAACCCATGGAGTTGTGCCAGCATCATTTGATGGAAGCTGGCAGGCTTCGTGGGTGACTTGGACTAAACCAGCACATGCTGCCAATTTTGACCTGGTGTGAAAAGGTCCTTATGGCGAACCTATCACATGATTTTCCGGGTCTGAGAATGTATGGCTCACCCAAGAACACCCAGTGAGTTTCCATTGCCAAGCAGGAACTCAAACCCCCGTCTCCAGGGTCCATAGTGCAATGTTCAAACCACCACACTGGCTCTCAATAAAATTCTGTCTGTCCATCTATCTATCTTTGTCTATTAAAATCTTAAAATAAATTTACAATTTAAAACAGTGCAAAATAATTTGAGATATTCTAAAAACTATTTTAAAAACACAGTCTGCTTTTCAGAGCCGCAACTCCAAAAATATTGAATCCAGACCTCTGAAACTTGGCATGCACACTAAAGATGTGTTGGAGATGCACAGTAGCATTACTGCCACTTTTTAATTGATGAATGAATAAAAACAGCGCTTCAGCATCAGCCTGACATCTCTGTATCTTGATTTCTAAGGTAATGGAAGAATCTGGGATATAGTTATGGCATTCCCAGAAATAGATGGAATATCTTCTGCAGAAACATTACCTGGCTTTTCTTCTGGAAATATTGAATCCTTAAGGTCGATAAGACAGAATCATGCTCCTCCACCTTATCAAAGTGAATGAAATCTAGGCGGAGAGAACAGCCGGAGTAGAAATGGTGCTATACTGACCAAAATCAGGGCTTGGAATACCATGGTCTTCTTGTTGTTGAACTGGAAGTCCCAGAAACCCTAGCAAATATTGAGTAATTGTGGAATTTCCAGTCCAACATCTTGTTTCAAACTCTAAATCCAACTAGAATTTGATGACTTGCCCAAGGTCACACAGTGCTCTCTATGGCTGAGCAGACATTCAAACCTGGTCTCTAGAATCCTAGTCCAATGCTCAAATCACTATACTATGTTAGTTCATTTAATCAGTTATTGAATGGTAAATAATCAATATGCCTGTAAACTCCATTGATTCAGTGCTCTATTATAGTCGAAACTAGTGACTAAAATGTAAGGAAATGTCAGAACAGAACCAAGGTTATCTTGCAAGCTATTTCATGTATTTGCATGTATTACCGGCTGACAACCTGTAAGATGGATTGGCCAGAAAGTTATTCATTATCAAGATCTCTGCCAAGGTTGCCAGGCAAAAAGGTATAATGCTTTCTGTTACACTTTAGTAACAGACTGGAAAATGTGTGGGCAAAGCTTGCATTTAAATGGAAGATTTAAAATGTGAAATGAATCTGGTTATGTCCTTGAGATGTGTCTTGCTTTTCCCTAAACAATTAGGATTTTCTACAAAGATTTGTAAGAGATAATAATAGATAGTCTTGTGCCCAACTCACAGGGCAGTGCATATAACACAATTATCTGTGATTCAACTGAACAGGAACATTTAACTAATGCAAGGATCCATAAAATGGAGACGAGTGAAAAATGAAGGCTAAAGCAGTCAAGTCATACCTCCAAACACCTTTGTACATTTTCTGTTTTGAAAATATTTTTTATTAAACTTTTATAACATGGGATAAATAAAAGAAAGGAGAAAAGGGTGGGATAGAGTGAAGGGAAAATGTAAAGGGGAGAGCTGGGGTAAGGATGGAAGGGAAAATGAGGGAGGGAAGTTGAAGGAAAGAGGGGGTTGGGTTGAAGGTTTTGGCTCCCAATCATCTTCACCTCGGTATGTAAAGTTCTTTTGTCCTTCAAAGTCCACTGCCTTTCCTGAAGTAGCTTTCTTTAAGAGCGTTATCTTCTTAATTTTCATCTTAATTCAATAATCCATTTCATATTTTCTTGAATTATGTAGTTCTTTGACTTAATGGCACTTGTATCTATGGTATCAAAGGAAAAAACAGAATAAAACTTTGAAAACCACTTCATTAGATCAGCTCTGATCAAAATTTGGGAAAAATACAAAGATAAATTCTATACCAAAACACCCATGGTGGATATCTCCACAAGAAGCAAACCATGGAAGGGAAATGGCACAAGAAAATTGGTTAACATACAAAGATATCTTGGAAAAACCTTTGTACATTTTCAATTGTGTAAATATAGGAGAATTCAGATTTGGTATCATGATTTAGTAGGTTATTAGAGGTTTCTTTTTAATTGCATCTTTCTTCTATACTAGAAGTGGGCAACTTTGGCAGATCCAAGAATACATTTTTGCTGTTTCCCCCTAATGTGGACACTCTCCCTACACATTGAGTTGCCTTATTACAAATTTATCCATTTGATTTGCATATTGTGAAAAATATTCTTTCTACTTTTTAATTTTTATTCTAATTATACAAATTCAAAACACTAATGCAGTAAGATATCCATCAGACATACATTGCCAGATGTACCATAATTGCTTGAAACCATGGATATGGCTGAACACTATTATGTTAGCTTACTTCCAGCTCCAGCATAATATAGCTGCATTGGAGAACCTAGAGATGATGGCGGGTTAGAGATGCTAGGTCATCTAGCAGAAATCTATGGTAACTTTCAGGGAAAGCATACCATAGAACAGTATATCTCAAACTGGTGGTTGAGACCTCGGGGGGGGGGGGGTCATGGGGGGTGTCAGAGGGGTTGCCAAAGATAATCAGAAAACACTTATTTATGATGGTTTTAGGAACACAGTGCTCTCCGGAGGTAGGTGAACTACAACTGTCCTAAATCACTGTCAATTCCTCCCAAATCCCTCCAGTATTTTGTGTTGGTCATGGCAGTTCTGTGTGGAAAGTTTGGCCCATTTATATCATTGCTGGGATTCAAGGCACTCGTTGATTATAGGAGAACTATAAATCCTGGCAAACACAACTCCCAAATCTCTATTTTCTCCAAACTCCACCAGTGTTCACATTTGGTTATATTGAGTATTCATGCCAAGTTTGGTCCAGATCCATCACTGTTTGAGTCCACAGTGCTCTCTGGATGTAGGTGAATTATAACTCTAAAACTCAAGGTCAATACTCACCAAACCCAGTATTTTCTGTTGGCCATGGGAGTTTTGTGTGCCAAGTTTCATTAGTGGACTTCAGAATGCTCTTTGATTGGAGGTAAACTATAAATTCCAGCAACTACAACTCCCAAATGACAAAATCAAGCTCCCACCCAACCCCACCAGTATTCAAATTTGTGCATATCGGGTATTTGTGCCAAATTTGGTCCAGTGAATGAAAATACATCATGCATATCAGATATTTACATTACGATTCATAACACTAGCAAAATTACAGTTATGAAGTAGCAGCTAAAATAATATTATGGTTGGGGGGTCACCACAACATGAGGAACTGTATTAAGGTGTCGCAGCATTAGACAGGTGGAGAAATACTGCCATAGAATCCCTTGGAGGGCATATAAAATACCTAGGTGATCAGGTACGGATAAGTGAAACCACAGATATGGGTTCTGCAGAAACTGGGATCTTACTGTGGTATCATTTTTTTCCTGGCCATCAGTATGGCTCAATTTTAGAACTTTTTTTTTCATATTAACCATGGACTTGAGCAAAATAATAGAGAGGATTTGTCAGAGTTTGTTATCGCTGGTGTATTTTTCAGAATACCATTGGCACTTTTGTCCAGTTCCCCATTCCATATCAGGATGAAAGATATATTTTTCCACTCCCTGCACAGACATTTCTAGTGAAGATTGTGTGCAGCAACTAGAGATCCTGATTAGGCAGCAAAGACACCAACTGCTTTGAGAAGCGTAGTAAAGGCTATATTATAGGAACTCAATTCCAGGATAGAAAAGTTGCCCACTGTGCTAATTTAACTTAATCTAGCTTCATTCTAGGGAAGAGATGAAAGACAGAGAGACTAATGGGTAGGAGAACACCCCTGGAACTATTAGTTTACGTCACAAGATGGCAGAGAAGACTGGAGGATGCTTTGTGTCATTCCAACTACTTAGTCCTGTTATTATTAAGCCATTCTTGACCCCTCAATGATAAGTGCTGTTTGAGTTCTAACAACTTTTGTAGCCAGCCCCCCCCCCCAATTGAGTTTTGAGTACCCTTTCAAATGTATATTATTTTTACAGTGATACAAATATTTTTGTGCACATTTCCCTCATGTATACAATCTTAGCTGAGACTATTTTTCAAATAGATACACAGTTTTATGAGCTTTTGGAAAGGAGAGAAAAATTCAAGGATTTCTGAGGCAAGAACTGATCCACCATATTGTCAATCCCAAAAGGTGGGAAATTGATGTTTTAAAATAGGGAAATACAAATCCAAGAAACAGTATTTAGTATATGGAATGTATTCTACCAATACCAACCATGAATTTTCTCACACATGCCTGTTTCCTCAGAAATAATACAAGTACACAAAATAAACTGCATTTCTCCTTTCCCCTCTTATCCACACTTTACAGTTTAACTTGAATTTAATCCTTTGATATGTTTACCACAGGCTTAAAAGGGAAGAAAACACTTTGCTTGCAGTTAGTTTATATTTATAGCTTTCATTTGTACTATTTTCCAATTCTCAATTCCTGCTTCTGCCAAGATAGATGCTTTCATTACTATTCCCACTGCACTGAACTTTGGGATGGGAGCAAAATATTAAAAGTAATAAATTATTAAGTGTACATAAAAGAAATCTGCCAGATATTAAAAAGGTGATGACTTTAATTTCAGATGATGATCTTAGATTTGCTCCCAGCAAGCAATGAAACAGCAAGACTAGTAGAAAGGTTGATTTGCAAAAAACATGGCCAAGTAAGTGGGGGGGGGGGGGTGAATCTGATTCAACACATTGAGCAACAGTCTGTGAGGCTGTTTTTGAAGGCAGCATTTCAAATAGACATATATGATAGCAGCATGTGGCTGCTGCTGGAAAAACACTTCTCCTGTACCACATTCCAGATTTTATGCTTCTTCTTGTTGTTGTTGTTCTTCTTCTTCGGTGAGCCCTCGTCCTAGTAGTATAGTCTTCCAAGATCAGTGTACTGGTGGGTCCATAGGTGACTGTGGAGCCCTATTCTTGATCTGCATCTTCTCCTGCAGTGAGGGTATTGGTTTCCAGGTGGAAGGCGGTCTCGGTCAGGGTTGGTTTGATGTGCCTTCCTCTTGGTACATTTCTCTCTTTCACCCTCCATTCGTGCATCTTCAAATTCTACAGCACTGCTGGTCACAGCTGACCTCCAGCTGGAGTGCTCAAGGGCCAGGGCTTCCCAGTTCTCAGTGTCAATGCCAAAGTTTTAAAGGTTGGCTTTGAGCCCATCTCTAAACATCTTTTCCTGTCCACCAACATTTCACTTTCTGTTCTTCAGTTCGAGCGGTGGTCGGACATCTGGACAACGTGGCTGGTCCAGCAGAGTTGATGGCAGAGGACCATTGCTTCAATACTGGTGGTCTTTGCTTCTTCCAGCATGCAGACATTTGTCCGCTTGTCTTCCCAAGAGATTTGCAGGATTTTCCAGGGGCAGTGCTGATGGAATCGTTTCAGGAGTTGCATGTGATATTTGTAGATAGTCTCGCAGGTGTATAGGAGGGTTGGGAGGACAATGGCTTTACCTTGGGATCCCTATGGATGTCCCAGTTCTCAAACACTCTCTGCTTCATTCCGAAAAAAGCTGCACTCGCAGAACATAGGCGGTGTTGTATTTCTGTGTCAATGTTGACTTTTGTGGAGAGGTCGCTGTCAAGGTAGCGGAAATGATCAACATTTTCTAATGTTACTCCATTAAAGTACTTAATTCAAATCACTTGCCTTTTTTAAAGGTGTCACCTTCTGTCAGATCTTGGAAATTTTGAAAGTTGTGCTTTTTGAAAATGATGAGGTAGTGCCAAGTCTGATTTTTATTGTTATTCATCAAGGGTAGCAAAATATTGTAATGAATATAAAAAGCACCCCGTGATATTATGGTTACTATGGTGTGATTATGAATGCTGTCTGCCATAGGGATGATGGTACAGGTATTTTGAATCTAGGTAATTTAGGAATGATTTCAGATAAAAATGTTGACCTTCCCATTCCCACTAATCACATCTCCAACCCATTCCCTATTCGGATATCAGCTAGCACACCAACGACTTAAATTGAGAATTCATTTTCTAAGTTCTACAGAGATAGTCGCAGGAACACCTCAGCAAATGAGAGTCCAAAAGTGGCAGGCTAAAACCCAGAACCTCAATCAATGACTGATAGCAAATGAGAGACTCCCCCTGGGCACACAGAAAACTGGACAACTTGAAAGGCTCTGAACAGACTGCGCTCTGGCACCATGAGATGCGGAGCCAACCTTATGAAATGGGGCTACACAGTGGAGTCCACAGCATGTGAATGTGAAGAAGATCAAACCACAGACCATCTATTAGAATACAGTCTAAGCCCCGCCACATGCACAATGGAGGACCTTCTTATAGCAACACCAGAGGCACTCCAAGTGGCCAGATACTGGTCAAAGGACATTTAATAGAATGTCAAGTTTTCAAACGTTATGTTTTTTTAAAAAAAAAAATACAATAAATACGATAAATAAATAACCAGTTTATTAAAATATAGCAGCTCTTTGAAAAATAAATGGCTATTATTATTGCTTATAATACCAAGGAGGAGGGGGGCATCTTTTCAATTTAAAAACAATTTAGTGTTTTCTGGGGAACAAGATTCTAATAACATCTATATTCTCCCCTAGCAGCACAGGCAATCCCCAAAATGCACTCCACTAAAATGATCATTTTTATTTCCTGAGCCAGATTGACTTTTCTTTTTCGATTTATTTCAGATTGTTGGTTTATTAAATGCCTATAAATTATCCACAATAATTACTGAGCTTTTGGTGCAGCAAGAGTAGTTTTATGGAAGACTACATTCTTAATACAATTCACACAAATCTTAATAGCAGTCACAGATAATTAGGATCATTTAATCAGTGCAGAATGCAGATGAGTTGCTGAAATCAGAAAGCCAAAATCTGGAAGAATATAGGGATTCTGCTGTTGCTGTTCAGGCGTTACCATAATGTGGCACATACACTGTTTCTAAAACAGTGGTTCTCAACCTGTGGGTCCCCAGGTGTTTTGGCCTTCAGCTCTCAGAAATCCTAACAGCTGGTAAACTGGCTGGGATTTCTGGGAATCATAGGCCAAAACACCTGGGGACCCACAGGTTGAGAACCTCTGTTTTAAAAGGAGGTCTAGTGGGGGGGGGGGCACACCACATTTTCCCATTGATAAAGCAACTATAGTAGATAAATGTGGAAGTAACCCAAGTGTCATGAAAAACTTTTCAATAACTTTGAAGCATAGGTTCTTTTTATTGCAATTTCCAGTGTGAGAGGGTATATCAGATTGCAGAAAACATTTAGACATAGAATGACATTGGACATACAGACATATAGATTCTATGCAACTACATTGGATTCACAATTACATTAACAAACGAACAAAGGGGAAATACATTTTCACTCAACATTCACACACATGTACACGCATTCATCCACATGCATCCAAAATATTACCATATCATTTTCTCCCTCCTTGGAGAAGCACCTGTTAGGCCAGACCCTGCTTTCCTGCAGCCTGCTAATGCATAGTTCCATAATTTGCATAATGCCAAAATTTCAAAATGCTGAAATCCCGAAACTTCTTTCCCTAAGCACAATGCCAAAGACCAGATCTCTGTTTTCCATACAGCAGAACCTGACTCCCTGCACAAAATTTAAGACTCCAAAAGCACACTTCTTCCTTCCTCTTCCTTTGAGAAAAAAGCCCCAAAGTGACCAGACTGCTCCCTTGCAAATCTGCCACTCCATGGTACACTATCTCTCTCCTTCCCATGGAGCAGAGCATAGCAGGTGGAATAGACTCCTTAGGTCTGCCACACTTTGAGCATTATTAGATTGAGTCTTTTATAGAAACATTCTGCTGATATAGTCCCAAAATTGTAAATTAATGATAGACGTCTTCCATCCTGGATCCATCTCAGTTTCACAAACCTGTGCATTTTTATGAACTCCCTGCAAATAACTTGCTCCTATTTTTATCTCATTAGAGTTTTAAAACATTTTATCCTGTACATGTGGCCCGCCCACTGTTACCGCGATTGTGTTATTGTAATGTTATTTTGTTACTGTATTCAAATCTTTTTTTTTCTATTTAATTTTGATGGTGTTGCTTGTTGTTTATGTTTTGGTTTTATTTTGCTGTAACATGTTTGCTTGGCCCCATGTAAGCCACTCTAAGTCCCTCATGGGGAGATGATGGCAGGGTATCAATAAAGTTTATTATTATTATTTATTCCTGGGCAGATGTTGATCCTCTTGATTGGTGTTGATCTTATGTTGACTTCCTTCTTAAAATTGTAAACATTTCTGTTATCACTGTCCTAATTTTTCTCAGAGTTTACTTTTCAGTTGATATTAGCAACTTTTAAATACAATCCAGTAAGCAGGTAGTTAGTCATTGCAGACCTTAATATTATACAGATGTCTCCAAAATTACTAGTGCCATCCATACATTCATCTTCCATTCTTCCATTCATTCCCACACATCATATTAAATTCATATTTATCAAATCTGTACATTGAATTTCTTATTACACAAGCATGTGTGCATGCATTTAGTTCTCTCTTCCCCTCCCCCAAATAGTGGTTGCCACATCAGTGGAATATTGTGCAAAAGGTTTTTCTTGCTCTATACAAGCTATCCAGCAGCATTAGCAGGTCTATGGTATCCCTCAGATACAAACACACTTCTTAAGAGAGTGCAACAAGAGCTAACATTAGCAATTATTCCAACAATGATAATTTTGCCAACAGAATGTTTATCTTGTCCAGATTATGCTGATTTTGGACTGCATCCAGTCTCTCATTGACCAAAGAGAATCATAATATCTCTAGAATCAAATGAAAAGGAGAGTTGGATGTTATAAGCCTGCTGTTGGCACTGTATCATAGATGTTCTAATATCTTATCCTGAAAGCGTTGTGTAGATGTCAAAATGCTTTGGAGGGGGAGCCCTATGAAACAGCACGAGCCAAAGGCCAAATGAATGAGTAAGCATTGTTGAGTTGGTTCAAGAACAGCATGCTGAATTTATGAAGTCTAAATATTTTCTGTTCCTGATATAACTTAAAGCCACTCAAGTACAATGTTGATAAGGGTTAGAATGAAAAACGTTTGAATCAATACTTTTATCTCTTTGAATGTCTGCTTCTAGGATTCATTGAGTTGTTCAGTTCAATACATCATCTGAATTCATATCCCTTGCTTCAGTTTTATGATTTCATCATTTACCATTACAGCGATTAGGAAGAAGGTCTTTGTTTTTCCTTTCAGTACTTTAGTGCTTTTAATGCCAAAGAAAAAGCAAACTTAGACTGAATATGATTCCATAGGCCAATTACAATTGCAATTAAAAATAAATATTAAAAGTACTGAAACATGAACCTATTGTTGAACAAGAGCTCTCAGTGGTGCAGTGGGTTAAACTGCTGAGCTGCTGAACTTGCTGACTGAAAGGTCAGCAGTTTGAATCCAAGGAGTGGGATGAGCTCCCGTTGTTAGCCCCAGCTTACCAACCTCAAAAACATGCAAATATGAGTAGACCAATAGGTACCGCAAGGAGTCCCTGGTGGTGCAGTGGGTTAAACCCTTGTGCTGGCAGGACTGAAGAGGTTTGAATTCAGAGAGAGCGCAGATGAGCTCCCTCTGTCAGCTCCAGCTTCCCATGCGGGGACATGAGAGATGGATGATGAAACATCAAAACATCTGGATGTCCCCTGGGCAACATCCTTGCAGATGGCCAATTCTTTCACACCAGAAGCGATTTGCAGTATCTCAAGTCACTCCTGACACCCAAAAAAAAAAAAAAGTACCACTTCAGCAGGAAGGTAATTGTGCTCCATGCAGTCATGCCAGCCATGGAGATATCTACAAACAATGCCGGCTCTTCGTATTAGAAATGGAGATGAGCACCACCCCTCAGAGTCGGACCCTAAATGTATTTAAGTTGTATATATATTGGAGATACTGTGCTTAGCCATAATCTTATTTAAAACCTTTGATCAAATTACAATCTTTTAATTGAAGTTCTTAGTCTATTTTTTACAACTTGTCTAGTAGTCCTTTTCTTTCTCCATATACAGACAGTCTTCAATGTTTACTGCAGTTAGGTTCATGGAAACCCCCACAAAGATGGAAAACAGAAAATAAAAAAGTCACTATTTGATTTTTTTTACCCAGGGCAACACCTCTCTAGTGTGACTTTATGGTCACCTTTCCCCAGACATTGATTATAGAATTGTGCTGGAGGATGTAGAGCAGCATTTCTCAACCTGGGGGCTGGGACACTGAGGGAAGGGAGTAACAAGGGGGTGTCAAAGGGGTTGCTAAAGACTATCAGAAAACACAGTATTTTCTGTTGGTCATGGGGGCTCTGTGTGGGAAGTTTGGCCCAATTCTATCTTTGGTGGGGTTCAGAATGGTCTTTGATTGTAGGTGAACTATAAATCCCAGCAGCAACAACCTCCAAATTTCAGGGTCTGTTTTGCCCAAACTCCACCAGTGCTCACATTTAGGCATATTGAGTATTTGTGCCAAGTTAGTCCAGATCCATCATTGTTTGAGTCCATAATGCTCTGTGCATGTAGGTGAACTACAACTCCAAAACTCAAGATCGATGCCCACTAAACCTTTCCAGTATTTTCTGTTGGTCATGGGAGTTCTGTGTGCCAAGTTTTGTTCAATGGCATCATTGCTGGAGTTCAGAGTTCTCTTGGATTGTAGATGAACAATAAATCCAGCAAGTACAACTCCCAAATGACAAAATCAATCCCCACCCAACCCTACCATTATTCAAATTTGGGCATATTGGGTATTTGTGCCAAATTGGTCCAGTGAATGAAAATACATCCTGCATATCAGATATTTACATTATGATTCATAACAGTAACAAATTACAGTTATGAAGTAGCAAAGAATATAATTTTATGGTCGGGGATCACCACAACATGAGGAAGAAGAATAATGCAGTCACGGCATTAGAAAGGTTGAGAACCACTGAACTAAAGAGACTATACTAACCACATCCATGAATAATCAAATTCGCAAAAAATAAATCTGCAAAGGTAGGCTGACTATAATACAAAGACCATCCTGACCTTGAGGGCTGTGTGGCTTTATCAGTGCTCGTCTCTTGTTGTCCTCTTTTATCCCTATGTTCCTGTGAGCTCAACTGCAAAGCTAATCTTTTCCCTGTACACTCTGTAAAATACAATTCCCATCCTGACCAACAATTTCTTCTTCCTTTATCTAAAGTCCATTGCAAATAACCCAGCTGCTCGTTTTATTCTTTGCATTCGGATCATGATGGGATGTCTGATCAGCCAGTTGGTGTTAAATGCATCAATGCCACAAACACAGCTTTGTTTTGTTTGTTTCTTTGTTTGTTTATGTAGTTTTTAAATAAATTGTGATTGGTTTTCTAGGTAAATTTAATTGCAACATGAAAAATCATAATATTGATTAGATGTTCTATGCACTTAAAATAATATCTACTTTTCAAACTTCACATATCCACATTCAGCACAAGTTATCTAGGATTTTCTCTTTTTCTATGTCATATGTCAAAAACAGGCTTAAGAGATACAACCAAATCCTGAGCCTGAAGGAATCCAGACTTTTAAATGTAGGGAAAAAACACATTTTGTATAGTTCCAAGAAAGATCAAAGAAAAGATTTAGTGAGTTAACCTAGTCTTTCAAGAATCATCGAAGGGCATGAAAAAAATTGACAATATATTGTATATTTTGGCTTCAAAAGACAATGATGTCTAGCACTGTGTCTAAAGACCAGGTGGCACTTTAAACACTGAAATTGTTAAAGGTGAGGATTTTAAAAGTATGGAGACAGGTGTCTGCTTGAAAGAGACATCTGGTAGTTTTTCAAGGGGAAAAGCCCCTCTTTGAATAGATTGGTAGGCTAAACCAGCAGAAGATTATAATGAGCCATGAACTTGAAAATCAAAGGTAGAAAAGAAGGAAATCAAAGGTTCCTTCAAGATCCTTTATGCTGCCATTTTTAAAAGGAAAGATTTGAGTATTTTTATACTTCTATGGGTTTAGTTTTGTCAAACTGACTTGAGCCAGAGCCAGAGGATCCGATGGTCTTAAGCTTTCAGATTGATACAATTTTCAGTTGTATTGTTTCAGCATAAAAAAGATGAACTTGCCTCCATAGCCCAAGCAGTCACTGTAGCATCAATGTTGGAACAACAACTATATCTGAAAAAAAAATCCCATGGAAATAAAGTCCAATTTTGGTCTCTGCCGTTCTAGCCACTAATGAAGAGGATGGCTTTTTTTAGTTGGCTGATATTCTGCCAGAGACCAACATCATCATAAGTACAATTATGTGGGAATTAGAACTGGGCAGTTTTCATGAAGTTCAGTCATATCCAGTAAAGAGCTGCTGTTGTGGTACTACAGGTAGAGCTAGTAAAGTTACCACTGTACATTGGGACAATTCACAAAGACTTTACTTACTTACTAGGCGATCCCTCATTGGCCGAGTAGGATAGTCTTCCAGGATCAGTATTCTTGTGGGTCCGTAGGTGGCTGTGGAGCCCTATTCTTGTTCTGCCACTTCTTCCGCAGTGAGGGCATTGGTTTCCAGGTGGAAGGCGGTCCCGGTCCGGGTTGGCTTGACACGCCTTCCTCTTGGCAAATTTCTCTCTTTCACCCTCCATTCATACCTCTTCAAATTCTGCAGCACTGCTGGTCACAGCTGACCTCCAGCTGGAGCGCTCAAGGGCCAGGGCTTCCCAGTTCTCAGTGTCTATGCCAGAGTTCACAAAGGACGAGGAAAGTTAATGAGCATCAAGACCAACATGCACTGGTTCTTTTGTGCTTAGGCCCCATTGTATATTGGTCCTATTGGGCATCAGGGCACTGTCTAGGTGGCACATTTTGCTAGTGTCTTCTTATGTATTATATGTATATATTTTAATATATGCTTTTACAATTGGATTTAACTATGATTTAGTATGTGACTTTATAGATGTTTGATGTGTGCCATCTCAAGTAAAAAGGAGAGAAAGGTTAGAAATTTTAAAAAAATCTTCCTCCTCCTCTTCCTGTCTTCATAATTTGATAATAGGGTTTCTTAACACCTTTACTACATGGCTAGTAGTTATAATGTGGTGGGAGGAGCTAAGCAAGCCTGTTTTGTGCCAGCCAATCACAGCTATGGGAATGCTATGTAGAAGGGGACCATGGGTAGAAAGGACACAGAATTGAGTCTTGTCACTGATAGAAAACAGACAGGGGGGAAATGTCCTGGGAATAGGGAAAGGTTTGCAGAGAGATCATAGAAATATGGCATAGAGAAAGGGAGAAGATGTCAGACAGATTGGACAATCAGCCATGCAAAGGACTGAATAAGGATTTGGCCAGCATAGCGTCCATTTTAACTACATCTTGCTACATTTTAACTGTGTTGATCGGGCTTGTAAACCGCCCTGAGTCCCTTCAGGGAGATGGAGGCAGGGTATAAGAATAAAGTTGTTGTTTTTTTTGTTGTTGCTGTTGTTGTTGTTGTTGTTGTTTAGTGATTTGGGTGTTGGATTATGACTCTGGAGGCCAGGGGTTGATTCCTCACTCAAATATGAAAACCCATTTAGTGACCTTTAGTAAATCACACATTCTCAGCCGCAGAAAACTTTGCATTTATTTATTTATCGTGTCAGGAGCAAACTAAACAGTTGTATTGTATTTAAAAAACAAAACAAAAACATAAAGTTTGCAAACTTGGCATTCTATTAAATGTCCTTTGACCAGAAGCTGGCCACTTGGGAGTGCCTCTGGTGTCGTTGTGAGAAGGTCCTCCATTGTGCACGTAGCAGGGCTCAGGTTGCATTGTAGTAGGTGGTCTGTGGTTTGCTCTTCTCCACATTCTGTAATAGGTTCATCATAGCCTCACTATAAGTCAGAAATAACTTGAAAGCACACACCAACAACAAATGATTAAATCATTCAATTTCCGATCTAATTATGTTTTAATAAACTTCTACTCATTTACTCTTTTTACAACCATTCTCAGGTATTCCTGTTACATTTTATACAGAATCTGGCCACACCACCATGCAACAACAGAACAACACATCCACTGATCCATATAGGCCTAAGTACCCAATCTGAGAGGAAATGAGGCCCGGTGAACAATAAGAGCTTAAGGTCAGCCTGGATAGGAGGTATACCATAGTCACATTCATTATAATATCAGGGCAGCACTTCGGGTTGTCTGTTGTAAAAACACAACTTCTTTTGTATTGAAGGTATTCGACAAAATGAAAACCTCAATAATAAACTCATCAGGAAAGTTAACTAAAAATGTTTATGGTGATCGAGTGTGCACATGTCTTCATGCAAGATCCAGTTTGCTTTTTCTGCCTGCATGACTGCAATCACTAATGCGGTGACACATCAATCTGAGTGAAGTGTGGGATGCATCTACCTACTCAAGGACAAATTTGGTTACTACTTCATTTAGGGGTAGATATTTGTTTAGGAAACATACACTAAAAATATCTTAGTTGACACAAACTTGGCATTCTCTTCCAGCTGAGAAAAAAGAAACAAAATCTTTTTATAAGCTATCTTTCCTTCATACTTCAAGAAGTTTTCTAAGTTCAAGAAATTTTTATTATTTGTTTTTTATTTTTTCAAGCCTATCTAGTTCTGGTCCAAGTTTCCCTACAGAACCACATGTTTTCCCCCTCAAAGGCTCATGCTAGATCTGCCTGCACAAATAGAAGGCATCAGAAATTGTGGCAATCCATTTCTTCCAACTAAAGAGAGAGAGACAGTGAAACATGAAATCAATACTTTTTTGTGAATTTTCTGCTTGAAGTCATGGAATGGTTATTTCCCTCTTGAGTATTTTACTCAAATCTTGACTTTCTACCTTCAATTTAAAATTTGTCAACAATTAGGTTGCATATAGATAATGCTAGATGGAGATGCTTCCTAATTTTTATGGAGATGGAGGAAAGATATTTATACGTTCTTATGAAAGCAAGTGGTAGCTGGCTTCTCTGTGGAAATATTTCTCATCAGTTCAAGGCATTTCTGTTAATCTCATCCTCAGCCATCAAAGCTTTCAGTGAACTCATGGTGACCACTGCATATCAGCTTCATTTAAAAGCTTATATCCGTGTCCCTATTAACTATTTATTGGCATGTTTATTTATTTATTTGCCATATTTCTCAGCCCGGAGGCAACTCAAGGCGGTTCACAGTCGGCAACAATTTGATGCCTCAACAATTATAAAACAATTAAAACAATCATAAAATACTATTAAAACCTTTAGCATATGATATAAAAACCGTACAAAGCCATAAAAACATTGTCATAAGAGTCTCCTTGCCAAAGTCATTATACAATTGCATTGTCAAGTCATTCAATGATTTCATATAATTATGCTGTATTAGTGAAAGCTTTCTCAAAAAGCCAGGTTTTAACCTTTTTTGAAAATTTCAGAAGGGAGGGGGCCGATCTAATATCCCCAGGCAGGGTGTTCCATAGCCGATGAGCCACCACTGAGAAGGCCCTATCTCTTGTCCCCGCCAAACACAACTACGAAGGAGGCAGGACTGAGAGCCTCCCCAAAAGATCTTAAAATCCTAGATGGTTCATAAGGAGAGATATGTTCGGATAGATAAGCTGGGCCAAAACCGTTTTCTTATTTTGGTCAGATTTTGCCCAAGGTTTTTTAAAGGAATTACACACATACTGTTTCATCATTATCTTTAGTCATAAGGCTTCAGACTAAATTTCTCCAAGATCCACTTCACTGCTTCTTGGTTTCTCACACACTGAGGATCAGCACATTGTTTTTCCATGAAGATATTTGGAGTTTTCATAAGGACTATGTCACTTTAAGGTTCCTCCGACAGTCAGAGGCATCCCTAGGTAATTTTCAATGGTAAGCAAACAGTATTTTGGCACCCCCCCCCCCAACCAATCATTGATATGGAGCAGAAACGAGAGGAGCTAGGTGAGGCTCAAGGGCCCGGCCCCTTCAGGAAGAGGATCGCCTGGCAGTGAGGCAAGGAAGCTGAGGCTACCCCCGGACTGCTAGGGCTGTTGTGAGCCGAGGGGGTGCTCCTCAAGTGGCGGTCGAGGTGCATTTACCGAGGCGCTTCTGCGCCCCTGGCAAAAAAAAGTGTACCGCAACCTCTTACTTCGAGTAATGGACGAGCCGCCCCTGCCTACAGTTCTATTCTCTTTTAATCTCTCTTGGAATTCATATGCTGCTTCATTTATATGAAGACTTTTTACCCTCTTGAGAAACTGTAGCATAGCTTTGCAGTCTGTGGAGCCTTGAAATGGATATTGAGTTAACAACATCTATAAATTTATTGGATGTCTTGTTCGTGTCCCTCAACCCAAAGCCTTCTGGGTCACCAAGTCTCCTAGGCCACACTATTAACTTAGATTAAGTTCTGAATTATTCTTCTCTATTACTCTCTAATGATCCCCAGGTTGCTTCATTTGACAGCACATTCTACAAGGTAATAAGCATCATTGCCAGCATTTTCCTCTTATGTTCCTTTACAGGAAAATTGCCAGACTGGATCTGAAAGCACATCTTCTACCTTAGTTAAACCTTACATAGAATCGATCAGCTAAGGCTATGTTTGGCAGAAAGGTGTTGCAAAACATAATTTCTGCAGGATTCACAGCGATTCCCATTTTTATGGTAACTTAGATTCAGTAAATACAACTTTGCGTGAATTTCTCCTCTACACTGCCAAAAGAATGAAGAATTTATAACCAATTGTAAAAGTTCCTTCTGGGAAGGTGTAGGTATTTGTTAATATTTTAAATAGATTTTTTTTTCCAAGGCTGAAAAATTCCTTTCCATGTGATTATTTCAATTTCTTGTTCCATGTTCTCTGTTTGCAAATATTAATATCTATTTCCATATAGGAGTTGTTCTATGTTGAAATGTTCAGCTTTTTCATGAAAAGAAAACCAATCTAAAGAGATTCAAATGACTTGGAAATTATAAAATATCGGGATTTCCTTCTTTCTAGTTTTTAGCTAAAATCACTTTTTATGCTTTCCCACTCTATGCCTTCCAGGAAGGACATATTATGGCAAATTATCAACATTCTAATCTGGGTTTTCTTTAAACAGTTTGAATGGCTGTGTTTGTATGAGATGCTAAACCATGGTTTATTCTCCATTCACTTACACTGTGTCATTTGTGGGTATTTATGATTGCAATGAAACTTGGCTCGCTGGGTATAAAAATGCCCAAATCCAAAGGAATAGTTATGCAAAATCAAGTGTATCCTATACAAACACCCAGAATCAGAGAACACAAGGAATAAAGTTAATGTGTGTAGGTGGATATGTAAATACACACAAAAGCAAACATATTGACTTTTCATATTGTGTGGCACTTATTCCTGATTCCAGAACAGAACTATATACGGAGGACCATGCAGAACTCTACTTGCTACATATACAAAATCTACCCATGTTCAGTTGCATTGACTGAATCTATGTGCATGCATTCAGTATCCAGGACAACAGAACAAAATTTCAGAACAGTTCCTTGCTAACTACAATTCTTTGCTGGAGGATTCTGTGAGATACAGTATAAAAGAGTATATCTATATGTATACATACACACACACAAATATATATATATATATAAATTTCTGCCATGAATATTATTCTACTCTAGTTTGGAGACCTCATGCGCATCACCATACGAATGTTTTAAAAGACCTTGGAAGGAGGTGGATTCAAGTCCTTTTCCATATACAGGCAGCCCACAGGTTTTTTAGGTTTGTTATTAAGTTGAATTTGTATATAAGTTGGAACAGGTACATTTTTAAGTGTACCTCCAACCATATATTGAATCCCCCTCAGGGTGAGAAAACGGTATACAAATACTGTACATAATTATATATATATATATATATATATATATATATATATATATATAATTATGTACAGTAATTCCAGGGGCTTCGAACCCCTCCCCCCCCCCCCCATTTTTCTTTCATGTTTTCAAATAAGAACATGTACATTATAAATAACAAATAATGCATTAATGCACATTCAAATGGAACAATATAAAAGAAAGGTCAACTTTAACATGGCTGTAGCACAAAGTTGTGGCATGGAACCACATTTGAAGCAACAAAATGTGTACTGGCAAGTATAACAGCAAGGCAAAAGAGCATTATTTTCTTCATATTGTACAGTATAGCACTAATTCCAGCCTCCCTCCTCTCTCTCTCTCTTTTCTTGAAGTGAAACATAGTAGGATTTAAAACGCACACAAAATGAACTAACCCAAACTTCCTTAGTGCACAGTAATTTTTGAAAGTTGAGAAGAGGCAAGCAAGCAACAATCTCCCAAAGCGGAGAAGAGCATGTGACAAGCAGGCAAAGGCACACAGGCAGAGGCACTGAGACATGAGAAACAGAGGCTGCACTCTTGAAAACCTGTACTCTCATGAGAATGCTTCCTCTTGCAGTGCTTCTGGTGCAAGAGCTCTCTTTGGTACTCATGCTCTCACTTCTTTTAGCACAAGGGTTCTGGAGCTCATATGAGCACTCCACCTGGTGCAAACACTCTCTGTTGCAGTCGGGCATGTGCTCCATCACTTCCTGTTGTCTTACCCCATTCTTAACTATGAGTTATTTGTATGTTAATGTTTGTAACTCAAGGACTGCCTGTACTGTTAATTTGGCTGATTTTTAAAATAAGAGATAATAATATACATTAACCTTTATCAAAAAGGATATTTCTCTGAATAGAGAGGGGAAAGGTCTTTTTGAATGCCAGGATGGAAAAGTGGAAGTGGCAGTGGTAGGATGGCTGCCCCTCTTAGACAGCTCTGGCACTTTCCCCCTATGGTAAAATAGCCTTCAACCTATCCATGGGGCATTTCAAAATCCATCATTTGGGTCCCAAATCTTGTCCTCAATTTATAAATGCTGATGACTTATACACAATAGTTTCCTTACTAGTTACTTCTATGAGGTAATGGGGGAATAACTTTGAAAATAATGTAACAATAAGAGTTAGCTGATGGAACAAATGACAATTTGTTGTTACTATTTTAAAATGTTTGCAGAGGAATTTTGTCAGGATTTTTTTCAGTATTTTATACCATTTTCTTATCAATTCTAATGGTGTTTTCACTCCAAAATGTAACATATAGTAAAAAGCAATGCAAAAAGTTACATGTTTTCAGTATTGTCATAATTGATGCCAATGGGTTACTTTTGAAACACTGCAAGGAGTAAAAAAGTACTTTTCCAAACTCTGAATTAATCCCAATAGATTAACTTTTCATTGAAAAAAAATGTCCTCAGTGCTTCTATGGCCATTACAACGAGTTTAATGAAAGCACGGGCTTTCAGTGGTCCATGGCAATGGGCTGATGTGAATTGACTAAATCCATATTGAATCCACCATGGGAAAATTGGGCAACATGCTTTCATTTCCTTTACATTCTAAAGAAAAGCTTCACTGAAATGACTGAGAGCATTGTTCACACTTTTAGACACATGGATGCATTTTAAAGTTGCTGACTTCCAAAAGAACAGAAAGGACTACAATACCAAGGGATTTTAATTCTGGGGACTGAGCCAAACTCTGAAAGGTTGCATTCACTAATGATGCCCATGGAGGTGCCTGTTCTTAAGCTAAGTGTCAGTGCTTTTTGGAATTCTAATTTATGACATGACAAATGACCTATTCACTGTGTGTCACCTCTCATAGACCACGATCGCTGAAGTTTCTGCTTCTGATAATTGGAATCATCCATTTTAATTTTGTGTGGACTCAAATCACTCACAGGAGAAAAGAAAAAGAACCAAAGCAATTAACAACAACAACAACAACAACAACACTCTGGGTAATTTTCTACTTGTGTTTAAATTTTCCAGAGTTTTAAAGAACATGCTTTCAAGAAAAGAAAGGATATTATTGGCAATTCAGGGATGGAGAAAACAGGCAATCTTGAGACATTTGCCATCTCCATGTTACACTTTTGATGAGATTCCGGTGCGAGTCTAACTAACATGGATAAAATCTTATTCAGAAGCTGATTCAAAGTGGCTTCTCCACAGCGTGTTAGAGCCCATACACACTACAAAATTATAGTTTTATGAGTCCATTTTAGTTTCTCCATTTACATCCTATGGAATCCAGGGGTTTAAATGTATGTTGCTGTTTATGTGCTTTTCAGTCACCTATCAACTTTTGGTAACCTCATAAATTTCACAGGGTTTCCTTAAGCAAGGAATATTTAGAAGTGGTTTTGCCAGATGTTTTTCTCTGAAATATAGCCTATGGCATTTGGTATTGATTGGTGTTTTCCCATCCAACTACTAACTAGAGGTGATGGTTAGCTTTCACCATCATGTGCCTTTGGTTATTTAAAACTTTTATAATTAACTGCCTTGGTCTAAATGACAAATCTCAGTATTTTACAAGCTGGAATAATGGTTGTTACAATAGACTCATAATTTAGTGTGTAAAGGATAGTGCAGCAAATCCTGATGATGATGATAATGATGATGATGATGATGATGATGATGATGATGATGATGATGATAAACTTTATTTGCATTGGGTTGTTGTAGGGGGTTTTTTTTGGGTTATATGGCCATGGTCTAGAAGCATTTTCTCCTGACGTTTCGCCTGCATCTATGGCAAGCATTTTATTTGTATTCTGCCCTATCTCCCCAGGGGGATTCAAGGTGGATTCCAACATACAACGGCACATTCAATGCATCTATAAAACAAACAAATACCAACATAAAATCCCATTTCAAAAACCCACATATGAAAACAATATAAACATAACATACAATTAAACCTAACATCAATAACTCAAACCTAACACAAAGAAACCATTGCTATAATATTATATCTGCCTGCTATGGACAAGTGAGTTCAATTTCTTCAAGAAAGAAATAGTGAACAGTGAACAAAACCAACCTTGGCTGAAATGCTACTGATACAATAAGAATAACCTTAGAGGGTATGTTTTCATTCCTACCGATGTCTCCTGCACCATGGGAGGAAAGCAGAACTATGAGAGCATTTTGGTCCTCCTTTTGTTCACCAGCTCAATTGTGATAGAAAAACCAGGCATGATGCCACCCATTCATTCCCCTTTTAATTTATGTGTGATATATACTGCATTAGATGTGCCATGATACTAACAGAGAATCAAAAGAATTTAAGTAGGGTTACATCTCTTGTCTGATGCTTACATGTAGGGTTAAAGCTGAGGTTCCCAACCTTTTTTTGGCCAGGGCCCACTATGATCAGGGCCCACTTGAACAGGGACCACTTTGACCAGGGACCACTCTCCAATATTAGTACCAAAAGGGGCAGAGCTGGTTAGCTCTGTGGAAATAAAATAAAAAGGAAGGAGGTTTGCAGACCAGATTTTTGTTCTCGTGGCCCATTGCTGGGGTGTGACCCACAGGTTAAGAACCACTAGGTTAAAGTAAGAACACTTTCTTCTCATTTCAGTTCTACAAAGACCACAAATCTCTACTGCAGAGAACATAAAATATTCCATTTTGCTAATATTACAGCGTAGTGTAGCCAATTTTTATTTTACTTAGAACAGGGTCATTATGACTTGGCAAAGGGTATAGCAAAATCATACATAATAATCTACAATTATCTACTGTTGTTTCTATTTTATTTTAGCAAAATTTGAAATTTACAATCGAAAATATTGCGTATGTCTTTACTTCAAGTCCATAGAACTTGAAACTTGGCATGTGTACCAAACAAAACCAAAAGGTGTGCTTTTGGGGGTTATTTTCTTTGTTGTAAAAATAGATTAATTAATTTTAATGTTTAAACAATGTATGTAGCCAGTCAAAACATATTGAGTCACTGGGCCATTGTCTAACATAATCCAAGCATCTCAGAAGTTAAGAAATCCCCTTTTAGAACTAATAAGCTTCCTCAAAAGCCAGAAACCTTGAGGAAAGGTAAAATGCTTCTAGCTCAGATGAAGTGGGGTTGTGGAAGACCAAGCTATAAATACATTTATTTCTGGCCTTGCTGCTATTGAAATAAATGAGGACCTGCTAGAATGTAACCAAGGTGATTGGTGAGCTGTACCTTTTCATGACTCTTCTTATGCTGTGCATGTGACAGTGACAAACACATACGGACAAAGAATGGGAACATATGCTTCCTTGTACATATTTCCTGTCTTCTCTTCTTTAGATTGACCTTAATAGTACTTCTGAATAAAGTATAGGCTTGTACAGTTATAAAAAGAAGATAAGTTTATGTCAACGCTCCAGTCTGCACATGTTTCAAAGTTGAAAACTAGGGTTTGGGTGATGAAGCAACATCAGAGTGTGATCAAGATAGCAAAAGTTATGAATAAAAAAGAACATTCATGTTAGGAGTTGCTGCCGTTTATTTATTTATGTATAGTGCCTATATTCCACCCTTCTCACCCCGAAGGAGACTTAGGGCGGATCACAGAACACATATACAGCAAACATTCAATGCCGATTATACAAAGAAAAGACAGACAACAGACAGGTGTATATTTAGGCTTTTTCTCATCATTCAGCATCTTTCTGAGGTCATGCTCAGTTCTGGCCACAGGGAGGTGCTGTAACTCCATCTCCATGTCAAAGAGCTTTCTTTGTTCATAAACTTTCCTCCAAAATGCCGTGCCTAAAATACCTCCCCACTTAATACAGTTCCTATTCATCTATTCACATTGCTGTTTTAGATCTGCTAGATGGCTCACCCTGACCCAGCTTTGAACTGTCAACTTTTCAGTTGGCAAGATTTACTGCAGCTGCAGCTGGTGATTAACCTGCTGTGCTAAAGCACCTGCTGTACTAAAGTCATTTCATACCCTCTGACTGTTTGCCAGGGGTTGCCCAAATTAATCCTAAGATATCCTACTTCTCCAGCTGCTTTAAAAATGTCTCTGTGCTAGATTTCTTTGGTCATGTGTACTCCATCCTATTCTTGCCCAATGCAAGCATTCAAAAACACATTTACATCACTATCAAAATCAATACAAACTGTAAACAATCCTACCTTACAAATGAAGGGTGGCTGGTTATGGTTTCCAATCATTGCACCACTATTGCTTGTTGAACTCTGTCTGAAAAACACAGAAGGTATGTTAAAACTTTTTTTCCTTGAGCCTGAAAGGCTGTTGATATTTGGTATTTATAAAAGACCTTCTCTGAAGGGCAAATCTCTCTGAGCCTAGTGAGTCCAGAAGGGAGCTGATGGATAGCATGTTGATTCCACAAACATACTGACACCCAATGTGGAAGACTTCCTGCTTGCAGATAAAAAAAATAAATAACCCAAAACATACACCCAAGAACCAAGGCCTTCAATCTCAAACTTCAGAATCCCTTTATTTATGCACTTTGAAGGGAACTGTATGAGGCAGCTGTCTCCCACGCAATTAATCAAGAAACGCAACGCTTCCTGCCCTCTCCTCTGCAAGGCCACCTGCAGATACAGAAATGATGGCATAGTCAGTCGTTCTCATATTGAGAATCATTACAATTCTTGCTGCAACCTTTGTACAGATCACAAGGTTTGGCACCCCAGGGCTTCATTTTTTTAACAAGACCAGAATCCCATTTTGCCCTTTTTCATACATCTTTTTTCTTGTTAAGTTTTCATCTAATCTATATTCCATTACAAACACTGTCTTGCTTTTGGGAGCTATATAGAAAAGAAAGTGTGAGTCAAAGAAACCTTTCTCATAATAAAAAAGGAGCATCCCTAGAAATAGGAGCTAACTAGTTAGAGTGATATAATGGTTTAAGATTGCACAGGGTTTAAATTCCCACTCAGACATAGAAACTAGAGTTGGATAGGTTCATTTGGAAATGACTGAAATTTGGAAAAAAACATACAAATTTGGACATCCGATGTAGTTTTGAACCATGCAGGAAAGTGGGGGGGGAGGGGGAATCTGAATTTGAATCACTTACCTTTTTTTCAGAAATATTCTATAATGTTCGGACGTCTCCCAAGGTTAAGAAACTTTGGTAAAAGAAAGGGAATTTTTAAAATCTCATTCTTTCCACCAACGATGCAAGGAGGGAAGTGGTGAGCATGGCTAATCACAGCCATTGTAACTGTAGTTTGTGAAGGTCCCCAATGGTAGAGATTGCAAAAGGCCCTGGTGTTAAATTACATTTCCCACAATGCACAGCTGTTCATTAGCCAAAATGGCTGAAGGACCCAAAAATAGCAGTCGTTGTATAAATATAGCAGTCTATAGCAGTCGTTGTATAAATATAAAATAAACTGATAAGCAGGACCTCAGCAAAACCAGGAACAGTTTTCTTTATTATTAAAAATGTTTTTTTATAAAAGCTTTGAAAATTCACCAGAAATCCATAGATAGGTCAAAGTTTATGAAATTTGATGAGTTAACAGTGGTCCATGTGTTCTACCACTGTAGCAAGTTTCATCAGGATTGGTCTAAAAATGAGGGAGGAAGAATCCCCTGAAGTTTCCCCAGTGCTAGTGCGGTTTTTCCCTACTGCGTATGCATGTCCACATTAACGAATTGATTTGGAAGTTTTGGAAGTTTTGGAAAATTTCAATTTCTTTTTCTTTTTCTTTTGGAAAAATTTGGAAGTGACTTTAGAATTGAACCACCAGCACCTCCTACATCCGAAACGAGTTTTAAACCATTTTTAATCAACTAAACCTAATAGAAAGCCACTGGGTTTCTTCTCAGCCTCAAAATAAAGCAAAGGCAACCCCCCTCTTAATAAATCTTGCCAAGAAACCCCACAGTAGGTTTGCTCTAGGATTGCTGTACTCTGGAAATGTCTTGAAGGTATCAATAATAACACAGTTATCAATTAAATTGGAAAACTTATTTTCCAATCAATAATAACACAGTTATCAATTAAATTGGAAAACTTATTTTAAAAACTAGGGTAACTTTATTAAATCTGTGTTGAACTGAATAAATCTATTTAATTTTATGCTGAAATGCCAAGTTTTTTGTGAAAGTAAGTTATTGATTTAATAATAAGAGAAATTATTAAAGAACTTTTGTGTCTCTCTGCTGGTTCTTTTAAATTCTAAATCAACATGTAATAATAGTGGCTTAAAAGAGGGAGGTCTTCTTTGCGTCTCAATGCCCCCCTTATAATCTACACCAAACACCACACAGGCAATGCAAGGAAATTGAAATTTTAAGCTCGGAACTAGGGGTGAGTCTACACTGGCCAGTAAATCCAATGCCAGTCTGGTACAGAAATGCTTTGGATAGGCCTCAGAGGTGGTCACACACTTGACTGAACCGCCACTGCAGGTTGGAGTCCACAAAGGGAATTCTTTCAAGACATGAAGGTTTGGTTATTTCTGATACAGAACAACCAAACCTTCACTGCATAAATCTGCTCACTTACAACGTTTGACATCATCAGTAAAAACTCACTTTCAGGTTTCAATAACTTCTGTAATATGTCTAGTTGGCACCAAGAGAGCTAGACTAGCATGGGATTTCTCTTGTGGAGAGCTTCCATCCTTTTAAAATATATGATAAAGGCCTTCCTTTTTAGAAAGTAATCCTATGTGTGGTTTCAATCTCCCTTTTAAATTGGTGTCTAGATTTTTAGAACATTTAAAAATATTGATCACTACTGTATTTTTTTCTTTTGCTGGTTTTATGTCTATTGTTACTTGGTAAAAAGAAAATATGTTTTTAATAGTTTCATTATTACTTTTGTTGTAAGAGGCTTGAAAGATAAAGGGGGTCTAAATGCAATGAAATAAAGAAATTCATACTTATCTTTAAGCAAGTAAAGGTAAAGTAAAATTGCTGGGTGACATATTTTGTAGTATTTTGCCCAGATTTCACCTCATTAATGTCACACTCATGCATAATAATTCTGGCTCAACTTGTATTGATAGCCACACATATTCCCTACCCAAATTCAGATCACATCACCGGAGCAGCTAGCATGCACATTTATTATCAATCAATAATCTGTTTTGTTGTTTTTTTCGCGTTGTTGTAACCACCCATCTGCACTACAATTGGATGGGGTTCCCTCGTGTCCAGGAAATTTAAACACATAGTACAAATACAATGAAATAAAGAAAATCACACTTTTTGGCTTCAAATAAGTGAAGCTGGAGTAATTTTCTTTTAAATAACTTCTTGAAAAGAAAGTTTTAAAAAAGAGGGAAATATTGATTGTGGGATGTGAATTATTGGGGGGGGGGGTTGGAGTCATATTCCCATGAATATGCTGAATTTTCTTTGTACAGTTTATTAAGGTTTTGAATCTAAGTGGAGGTTTGGGTTTCATGCCAGAACCCTTTATTTTCTTCTTTTTGACTATCCATATCAGAATATCCCCAACCTGTATTTTCTTCGTCTTTTGCTTTGATGTGTCAGAAGGGAAAAATCCCAGCTTGATGAGATCCCATAATTAGTGAGGCTGAATAGAAGACTGAAAAACTAATGCTTACACACATTGAGAGAAAAAGAGGACAGTGAAGAATCAGTCTGAACTGATGAATAGAGCATTGGACGGGGACTTCATCAAATTGTTGTTGTTGTACTTTCAAGACATTTCTGACTTATGATAACCCTAAGGCAAATCTATCACAGGATTTTCTTGGCAAGATTTGTTCAGAGGGTTGTCTTTCCCTTCCTCTGAGCATAAGACAATATGACTTGCCTAAGGCCACCCCATGGATTTCAATGGCTGAGGGGGAATTTGGACCATGTTCTCAGGAGTCATAGTTCAAGACTCAAACCACTACAATATGCCAGCTATAATCTTTATCTGTTCACAAGCTAAATCCTCCATCAAACCCATTTGGTGACATTGGGCTAGTCACATACTCTCTCCAATTCTAATTCCTGCAGATGTAAGTCCCCAACATGATTCTGATTCATGTCTTTTTGTTACAGTAAAAGGATGTGGAATTAACCCTCATTTAAATTCCATAGCATGGGAATGTAATTTAAAATAATATCTGCACCTAGGAATACCAAAAATTTGTCAAAAAGCAGTTCTAGAAATCCTTGCTCAGAAATTTCTGCAGTTTTGATTCCAAGTAGATATGTAGGACTACAAGAAATATGCTGCTATAATAAGTGATTTTAAACTTCATTGTACAGTATATGTGTTGTTCTTTGTGATTTTTCTTATAAAGTCCCCAAAAGAAAGTTTTTGAGATATCCATTCTTCAAAGCATGTTGGGACTGTCTCATAAAGATGTCATTGTTAAGCCACCTCATAGCAGTCTTAAAGTCAATTGCAGGCTGTATTTTTCAGTATATCGAGAACTCCCATTTTTCGGTTGTAGAAGGCATTTCCAAAGCGTTTTCAGGTGGTGCAATTAAGTGCAGAGGGTGGCTGCAGTGAGTTGGGGGGGGGGGGGTGATGGTTATGGGTGTCACTTTCAATCACTTCACTTCTATGTCTCCAAACTGCTTGGCATTCCACTTGTCAAGCAGCCCAAGATGATTTCAGCTGCAAAACAGACCTTTGAAGATGCCGGCCACAGATGCAGGCGAAATGTCAGAGAATGCTACTGTAACATATAGCCCAAAAACTCACAGCAACCCATAATTTCTCACTTTCCCCATTCACTTCCTTTTTAAAAATCAAGTAAATTCATCGTTTCATGGGTAATTTCAGGCACTGCTAGAGAGTTTTTGATGAGTCTTTCCTTACTGTTTGCAAGACTCCCTATGTCCATAATACAAAAGTACAGCTAGTGCATGCCCATGATTTGCTAATAAAATATATCCTCCTCTTTGCAAAATATGCAATATAGGAAAATGCTGGGAAATTTAACCTTTATGAATATTTAAAGTGTTTGTAGAGACAGTGTTTAAGAACTTTGAAAATTTGGAAGATATTAAATGTGAAATTCCACTCTTCTAAGATTGTAAACAATTGTTTCACAACATCATATTAAATGGGAACATGGATGAAGAGTGGCAATGTATGGATTGGAAGGGTTTATGTCCCAGCAGCTATAGTGAGCTAAAAGCACTTTCAGTGAGAGAAAAACCTTGGAGGAAAACATTTTGCTCATGTTGCAGCAAATCTGAGCACTAATGGCCGGTCAAATTGGTATTCTAAACCAAACAATTGCCCATCCCTCTACTTGCTTCCAATTCCTCCTGGGTAGCAATAATGCTAGATTACAAGTCAAACAATTTCATGCTACAGCCTCAGTCTAGTCTGTATGGTGGCCCAATTAAAGAGAGTTGGTTTGTTTCAAAACTGGGCATGACTCTCTCCATACAGCAGGAATTTTCTTCCTCTGCTATTAACAGAAATGTTTGTGGTTTGCAGCACAGATTTTCCACCTTATTATTTGCCCAAACGTCTCTTTCCCTGTGAGTTTTGATGTTTTCTTAATGCTTCTGAGAGTTCATGTAGTGTGAGCATCTCAGCACTCCTTTGTTGAGAAAGCTGCCCAAAGTTACCAATAAAACATGAAGTTTGCATCAAAAACCTGTCATCTTTAGCTTTAATCATATTTCATTCTGTTCTCAGATTCAGGGCATTGGGGAGTAGAGCAGCCTCTTGAGGTTCACTTGCCCCAAGTTTATATTTCTTTTTTCCTGATACTGGAAGATTGCAGTATGTTTGTACTTTAGCAAAATCAGCTCTAATCTCTCTCTTCTCACACATTGCTAGCCCCAAGCAGCAACCAGTTCCAGGTTTTTAAAGAAGGGCATCTCAGGAGTGATTGCTATTGACACCATTATGCACGCTCCAAACATCTATCCCTAAACACCACTTTTTTATTCTTCCTGGTCTGCACCATCTGCTCAGTTTGTGGGTGACATCATGGGCTACTGCACTGTGATGACACCAATACCACTAATACAGAATAATTCCTCTGTACAATTTTGGGGGAAACCCTACTAAAGTTATCAGTTCTGCCATGCAAAGACAAACCAATTACTGCATATTCCAGAACATGATCATGAAGATCTTAGCATTTACTGGTGGAAGTTGGATTCTGTAACACACTAACAAAAGTTGATTCTCCGTGGAATGGGAAAATATGAAGGGCCAGCAAGCTCTGGTGTCAGTATGGGGCATCCTTTAATACAGTGGTGCACAACATGTGGCCCTCCAGGTGTTTGGTACTCTAACTCCCAGAAGACCTAGCCAGCTTGTCAGGTTAATGGGGAACTCATTTCTATCTTCAAGATAAATGGTATTTCCCTTAGGTTGACATAGGGTGAGAACCCATTCAGACTTTTACACACTAGATATTATGGCCTGATAATTATCTTGGATATATTTAGGCTGAGGGCAATGAGTTGGTACTGCTATCTCATATACTCTATCAAAAAGAATGGTGAGCACTTGATGAACTTCAGTGTTCAAACATCTTGTTTCTGTGATTTAATCTGCTCAAGGAGAGGTCATGGAGAAGGACTGTGGTTCTGACAAGGATAGATGGCAACTGCAAGACTTACAAAACCAATGTACAATATGAACGATTCATGCCTTACCAGGTCAGTTAGAGAGTATAGAAATCTCAAAATTCAAGAGACACCATTTGAATCAGTGGTTCCTAACCTTTGGGTCTCCAGATGTTTAGGACTTCAACATGCAGAAATCCCAGCCACCTTACGAGCTGTTAGGAACTGTTGGAGTTGAAATCCAACAGGAGGCCCAAAAGTTGGGAACCATTGGTTTAAATGTAAGCTAGCAATGGCTTTGCTGAATTGTGAACTGGGGAAGGTGACAAAACCCTTTAAACTGCAGATACCAAGCTAAGAGCTTTGAATGTTGTATTTTGTGTATTAATTTTTATCACTTAATACCCTCTATTGAAGACAGGGGATACATTACTAGGATATGAGATAACATATTTGTCCACTTGGTCTTCTCCCAGTGGCACCAACTGCATGATTTAATCAAATGGTCTTCTGAAAGGCTTTTGAATGTCTTTAAAATTTTCAGCAATGTCAATGAACACTTAACAGCATTGAAGGCTACTTTGTCTCCATCTCTTAATGTGATTCATCAGAAGGACTTCTACTCAGTGGCTCCAGACAGCGTGGCTAATGATAGGGGATGATGAGAGCTGAAATTCACATTCACAGGAAGACTGCAAGTATTCCAGCACTATTTATTAGATTTCAATTGTGTTTATCAGGAAGAGAGACATTCAAAATAAATAATTTCCTAGGCATGGCAATGATGGGATGGGAAAGAGCTGAGGTGTGGGCACTTCCATGTGTGGCCTGGAGTATCTTGCATTACCCAACTAATGAAGGAAGTATATTCACCCCACTGCAAATGCAACCTGTCAAGGAACCCAGACTATCCTAAACTGTTGGCTGTGTTTGCTAACCCTAACCTAAAATGACCAGCTTTACCAATTTCCTGGCACAAATTAATGACAGTGATAGCAAATCATATCAGGATAGCAATTAAATGTCACACTCAACATTGCTTTGCTATGGCGCCGTGAATGTAAATGGTAATGACATTAGCAGTTTGTGCATCATATTAAAATACCAGCTGCCAGCTGTTTTGCTAACACCTGCTTCCCTCTCTAGCATTTACTGTCGACGGGGTTGAGAAAAAGGACTTATCTTCTGCTGCTGGGTCTGATGACTCTGGGTTTTAGTCCAAACTTGAGTCCTAACTTCACAATACATTAGAAACTCCAGTGTATTTATCATTACAACATGAGTCGATTCAATGCTTGATTGACATCTGTGTTACTAGGCTCAATTAGCCAATTGTCACATTATATCCCAGCAAGATAAAAACTTTTATTACATTGTCAAAGGCTTTCATGGCCAGAATCACTGGGTTGCTGTGAGTATTTTGGGCTGTATGGCCATTTCCAGAAACATTCTCTCTTGACATTTCACCTACATCTATGGCAGGCAACCTTAGAGGATGCCTGCCATAGATGCAGGTGAATACTTCTGGAACATGGTCATACAGCCCAAAAAACTTACAGCAACCCAACTTTAATTACCTTCAAGATTAACACTGACATTGCTAAAGGTTGGATGTGCTAACTGCAGGGGGATAGGCTCTGTGACCCATTTTCTTAGGACAAATTAAATAGGACATTACAGCTCTTCAGCTTGTAAGTTGTCCATATTACTGCCTTAGATTTATTGGAACTTATCAGATTTGCTTCTTGGAACCTATTACTACCTGGCAACAGTTGGGCCCAAACTTTCTGTAGTACCCAGCCAAGTCAGTGAAAGATTGAACCTGCTTCCCGGACTGAGGAATAGGCCAGTTATGAATAGCTTTCGTTTTAGCTTGTAAAGGAGTGATAGTACCCTGATCCACCTACTGGCCCAGGTAAGTCAGTAGGTGAAGAACACATTGGAATGTGTTGACTGTCAGTTCCACACCCATGGACAGGTGTTTCAGGTGATCTCAGAAATTGAGAAGAATACTATGTCATTCCAATAGGGCATCTCGAAGTCTCCACAGCCCACATCAGAAAATACATCAGCCTCTGAAAAGTTGGTAGTATATTGTGTAGATGAAAAAGAAGCACTCTGAACTCAAAACAGGCCCTTATGAATGATGGACCTGGTTCAGTGTTTGGACCAGAACAACCTGCTTTGTGAGGTCCAAGTTGGATAAATACTTGGCATACCCGTTTCTCGAACTTTATTCTCACGGGTTATGGAATAATGTTCATGGAATTAAATTTTCTGATCTCTCTTTTGGTACAAGGATGACTACTGATGCCCATGTATTGCATGAGAATAAAATAATTCTCCTGTCCAAAATCTCCTGGACTTTCTTCTCTAATGCCTCTTACTGCAGGAAACACCCATTATGGCTATTCTGTGGATAGCTACTGTCACCTGTTGCAACATGTCTGGGATCTATTATAAAATCTGGGATGGGCCAAAACAGGGAGGTGTATGTGAGTTAGCAGTTTACCTTTTCTGAAAAAAATAGTGAAAATTAAATGCTGATGAGAACCGCAACAGCAACAACAATTCATTACTTTTTAGAAGTAGTTTGGTTGAATCCATGTGAGTTGTGGTATAGAGAGACACCTTACTTTTTACAATGGGCTAAAAACCTTGTAAAACTAGAACTCCCATGATTCCATAGCCTTGAGCCATGGCAGTAAAAGTGGTATCAAACTGCATTAATTCTACATTATAGATGAACCATTTGATTGCTCAGTTTATGAGGTGTTTATGTAATCCAACCCAAAATGAAGGTCCCTGAACCCACTTTCCTTTTCATCTCCCTATTCTATATATAGTTGTGGATTAGCTCTTAGCCTTAGCACCAAGGTGCTAAAAAGTGATTTAAATCTGACTATGCTCTCTCATGGTTCTATTATATGCTATGAAAGCACAAGACAGAAACAAGACATGATATTAAATTGAAATAATATCCTATGGTGCTATAGCCCATCACAAGCCTGAAGGATTTTTTGTGAGTGTGTGCCTGCCTACAAAATAGAAAGTTAACGATGCCCTCAGTGTTTTCAATCTGGGTTTCATTTTTATTGGAATATTATTCTTTAAGCTGAGGATTTGAGACACCGTGCTGCAAGACTCCAGGGCTAAAAAAGCCTTCTATCCCATCTTACATTGCTAAGAAGCATGATGTTGAGCGTAGAAAAATAAATTGTGTAACAGTACCAATCTACAGATAACATTTCTCCTCATCTCCCTTTATCCCCTGCAGTGGCTTCTGACATACTAGAGCTTTCCCAAAGTGCTCTACTATGATTTCCACTAACTCAGTCAACATGACAATTGGGCATAATGATTGGGGATGATGGGACACTTCTGGAGGGGGATGGGTTGAGGAAAGTTTTCCAAAGAAAATCATAGTTAGATGGACCATAGATGAACGTCCATCGCAGCTACAAAAATGCAAGGTATTTTGGCAAGTGAGAAATAGCAGTCCTAAATAATGAAGCATGAAAGAGCCCTGGATGATTAATAAACAGAGTTTAATAAATATCTGAGCAAGATAATTCAAATTCTTTATTTTAGTTGCTAAAAACAGTTTATTGAAAAAGGCAGAATATGAAACTTTTGTTAATTTATTTACTGAGTTCTGCTTGTGAATTACTGAACTTGTCAGCACTGTTTGGTTGGTTTAAATCCCCCCCCCCCCCCGCCTGCCCTCCCTGCCCCACCCCATTCCCCCCAAACCTCACCATGTGTGGCATTCACACACACGTACATATACTCTTATTCCTATCTATACCCACAAACCTGGCCAGTATTCACAATTGGTCATGTTGGTTCTGTGTGTCAAGTTTGGTCCAGATCCGTCATTGGCTGGGTTCAGTGCTCTCTGGATAAGGATGAACTACAACTCTGAGATTCCCAGACCAATCACACACAAACCCAGCCAGTACTCACAGTTGGCTATGTTGGTTCTGTGTGCCAAGTCTGGTTCAGATCTTTCATCAGCTGGGTTCAGTGCTTTCTAGAAAAGGGCAAACTACAGTTCTGAGATTCCCAGGGCAATCGTCCCCAAACCCAGCCAGTATTCACACTTGTCCATGTTGGGTCTGCGTGCTAAGTTTGGTCCAGGCTCATCATGCGTGGGGTTCACAGACATCTGTGGAAGTGGGTGAAGTTACTGCAAATCCTCTCCTGTGGTTCATCCTCCCCTAACCCTCACCAGGATATAAAGTGCATCATAGGGAGTCTGTGTGCCAAATTTGGTCCCAGTGCAATATTTGTGGGGACTGTAGTGGTTTCTGGAAGTGAGTGAAGATACTGCAAATCCCATTGTCCCTGGTCCATTCCTCTGCCACATATACACATACACATTTCTCACTTTTATTATATGTATAAATAGATATAGATAAATATGCGGCATTGAATTTTTGCCAGGATTTTGTAAGCCACCATGAGTCCCTTGCGAGGTGAGAAAAGAGGGGTATAGATGAAATAAATAATAAATAAACAAATTATTACAGTTCTAGGAAAGAAGAAACCTCACCCACACCATACTTCAAGAAGAAAGAAAGAAAGCAATTAGACAAAACCTGAGGAATGGCTAAAACTTGACCAGACGTGGGGATGAGAAAAATGTCCATGAAGAGCAAAAGAATTCCCAACATTTATGGTGACTATGAAGGAACCCAGTTACCTTTTCCCACAGCTTTTGTTCCTCTAAAATTTCAGCCCAACACTGTGTAGCAAACTACTTGGGGCACAACTCATCCACAGTTTATAGTGTAACTTCCTGTTTGAAGGATTGTCCAGTCCAAAGTTGACTTTAAAACAGACAACTGTCTTAAAGGGAGACTAGGTGGTTTGGAATTGTCCACAAGCACCTGAACAGCAAACTGTGCATTAGGGTCACAGTCACCTAGGGCCATTTCAAATTACACAAATATAATGCTATAATTCCACTTTCTCTGCCATGGTTCCATCCAATGAAATCTTGGGATTTTAAGTATTTAGAATCCTCAGCTAGAGAATTCTAATACTTCACCATATGACAGATCCCAGGATTTCATTGGATGAAGTCATGTCAGTTAAAGTAGAACAATAGCACTAAAATTGTGAAGCATAAGTTAGCCTCTGGTCTAAGGGCCCTTCCACACAGCCATATAACCCAGAATATCAAGGCAGAAAATCCCACAATATCTGCTTTGAATTGGGTTATCTGAGTCCACATTGCCATATGTTCCAGTTCAAAGCAGATAATGTGGGATTTTATTCAGCTGTGTGGAAGGGGCCTTAGTCTTTCCTGCTAGGAATATGAAATACTGTCATTTTCCCTTATTTCCTTTTAATCTAACTAATTAATATAGGCACATTGCATACAAGTCTGTTTTCTTTGGAGAGAAGGAAGGCTATTCATTTCCTTTTCTTTAGAAATACATCACTGGCTTTCTTTGGAACCTTATCCTCAAGAAAAAGATGGCTTTTCAGTGCATAAGTGCAATGATGGAAGAGAAGGATGGTGTTCTTTTGAAGGAAGGATTAAAATAGAACTCTAGTTCAATGAAGTTATGTATGTGGGATTTTCTTAGACAAAATAGTCATGCAACTGATGATTAAAGACATGCAAATAAGTTAAGAAACAGAACCCTTGGAGAGGTGAACTCTCCAACTTGTCTATTGTGGTATAAATAAATCATGCATAAATTAGAAGTTAATGCCTTCCATTAGCATCGCCTAATGAACCAAAGCAGATGTTCCTTGTACACTCTTATCCATACATTCAGAAAGTCAGAGCAGTTCAAGATGCCTTTTCTCAGGAGTCAAGATAAAGAAAAAATATCTTCATTTCTGACTGTTCTGTGGTATGGAAATGTGTGGAGCTTTTCTCCTGCCCCTTATCAGATTCTGAACGTCAGTCCAAGACCGCTTGAGAAATCACTCTGATCCCCATTTGCACTCAATTATTTTGATATGCCAAAAAGAAGAAGAAGAAAAGAGTGAGGCAAATTAACTTTGAATATTTCATGGAATGAGGTTGAATGTTTTATGCAAGTTTCTTTAGACCATCAGCTCCACCCCTGGCTCAGTATAGGCTCTAAAATGCAGAATACAACTATTTATTGCTGTTCTTGTTGTTTGTCTTCAAATCATTTCCACCTAATGGCAACCCTGAGACAAACCCAAGGTTTTCTGGGGGTGAGAGCATGTGACTTGTCCAAGGTCACCCAGCAGATTTTCATGGCTGAGTGAGAAATTGAACCTTGGTCTCCACAGTCATAATTCAATACTCAAACCACTCCACATTGGCTTCCCTATTATATGCTGCCCAGACTCTATTTAGTTATTTCCAGCAGAGGAGGCAGCTAGTCCCATTGCCAAACAACTTTCCCCTTTAAAAATTTTCAAAGCTGAATCAATATTATTTGCTGCCTAAGGCAAACAACAAGATGATGTCTCTCTGCATTCCATGTACAGAGGCTGACTGCACTGACACTAGCTTGTTGAAATGGAAAAGCATCCACCACCACAGAAGATATCTGAGGAGATGAAGGATAGACTTGGAGCACATTTCAAAAGAGGAATGACAAAGGGACTTAGGAGAAACATCTCAGGACCTGCCAACATGTTGTCCCATATTTTACAATCTTGAAGCCATATGTGCCTCATGCCCAGTGGCTATGTTGTCCAGCAATTCTGGGAATTGAAGTCCAAAACTTGAACTTTTACAACTCTTGTGGAAAACATGAGAGGGCACAGGGGGAGATAGTTCTCATAAACCTGATGTTATAATAATAATAACTTTATTTTTATACTCCACCACCATCTCCCCAAGGGGACTCGGGGTGGCTTACAAGGAGACAAGCCCAAAACATTACAGCTAAAAACAACCACATTAAACTCAATTAAATAAAAACATAACACAATCACAACAACATCATAAAAATGGTATCATGGCTGAAAACAAAATCGGAGCTGGGTCCGGGCTCAGGTAAGTGCAATGATTCCTAAGTAGAGCCGAGGAAGTGCAAAAATTCAAATGACCCAGGCTAGAAGGAATACCTTTGGCCATAAAGCGTCGAGGTTACTTGGAGGAGAGCTGAACTAAAGTGCAGGAGTTTAAATAGGGTTGAGCCAGTTCTCTGGTGAACTGCCTAATCAAAGGCCCAATGGAACATCCAAGTTTTTAAGTCCTTGTGGAAAATGGCCAAGGTGGGTGTTTGTCTGATTTCCCTAGGGAGGGAGTTCCAGAGCTGGGGGGCCACCACCGAGAAGGTCCTCTCCCTTATCCCCACCAACTGAGCTTGAGATGGTGGCGAAATCAAGAGAAGAGCCTCCCCAGATGATCTTATGTACTCAGACAAAAATCTCCTTGGCATAAGCAGAATCCCCACTTTTTGACTCAGAGAGAAAAGGGATGATACAAAGAAGCAGACAATGAGATTAACAAAGCCATACTAGAGAGAGAGAAAAAAAAACCTGAGCACATTGAAAGGGAATCATGACTGTGCCTTACTGCTTCTCACTGTTGTCAGTCTTCACATCTACCTGACTGACATGAATTTTGCCCTTGAAAGTTTGGTCGAAAAACATTTTCCCCTCCTGATTTAACATTTCCTGTCATTTGCCAGTCCCATGGCCCTTCAACATATAATAACCTCATCTGCAGCTTTGTTGCTCTGCGGCCAAGACAATGAATGAGAGACAGTCAGGCCCCCTTTCCAAGGCTATTTTCCAGGGTAAACAAAAGCACTAAACTTATAAAGATTACTGATGACCTCTGCTTTCCTCTGGAGACAGAGCATTAGCTCAGAGCTAGCCCGTTTTCTGTCATCATCTCCCCCTTAACACCTCCCCTCCCCAAAGAATTTCAAAGTCAGCCAAGCAGCTGAGTTTTCCTTGGAGACAGTATACAAACTCGGTTGTGCAGGCTGAAGGCATGGGAAATTCATTTGATGGGAGATCATTACTGTTCTCTCTAGAGCCCTAAGCCCCGTTTCCCTGATCTGCAAGAGTTTCTCTGCCTTTCACATTAGGGGTGGGAAAATCCATCCGTTTCACTTGTACATGCATGGGAGGAAAAAAAAACAAGTCTTTTTTCTCTCCAAAATATGAAGAAATTTTCAAATTTGCATAAATTATTCAAAGCTGCCCTGAAATAGAGTTATTACCCTTTTCTGTCCACCAAATTCAATAGATAAATCAACTGCCTGGACAACATTTTAACAGTTTTCCATATAGGTGTTGAAGATTAGAAGGCTGTCAGAAAAATAATAAGAGTAATATAGTTAACAGTAGTTGTGGTATTCACACTATAGTTGACAGGCATCCCTTATTGTAAAGGATGCCCCTTGTTTGAAGACTAGAAAGCTTGTCATCTATTGATCTGGAATGTGATCGTTATTTTAAGAGACATTCCTTATTGAGGATAAGAAAGCTTTTTCTTTTATATAGATTAAGGGTGCATTTACATAATAGAGTTAATGTACTTTGTCATCAGTTTAACAGGTATGGGTCACTGCTATTAAAACATGGTGTAAAGAAGTATCAATGCCACCAATAAAATGTAAAGACGTGGTGTTAATCCCACCAAATGGGATCACCAAAAATGTAAGGAAGTTCCTAGACTGCTATTAAATTAAACTGCCACCAATATGTTTAGAGACGCTGGTCTTAAAGTCTCTGTTTATCCCTATTTGCGTTGTGAGGTAACTTTGGTAGAGTGGAATGCACCGAACATAAAATCAATGGAGGAGGCAGGTTTAAAATACAAAGAGAACAAGTTTATTATTAACAAAGCATAATTGTTGCAATATTGAGATGTTGAGCTTGGCATATGCTTGATGGTTACAATATGGCTTGGTTGAGATACATTCAGGCTTTAGATGTTACAATCTTATAAACTCCTTCTACAGTGAAGTGCTTTATTATTTCAGTGTTCCTTGTGGTGAATATTCTCACTGTTTGTCCTATACCGGATCAAACCACTGATCTCCAGTCTTACACTACTGGCAATCCTAAAACCCCCTCTGTTAGATTCTTTTTAACTCAAGCAATCTAACGAGGTTTCCCTTCAGCTCCCTTGCTGAAGAAATATTCACAAACACTAAAACTAACTGAATCTATACTGCTTCACACCACAGAGCCCTAACTGACTCTGCCCTCTTCTCAGGGTCTCATCCTCCTGACTAAACTACTTTTCCAGAGTCCTATCTGACTCTGCTCCTCCTCTCAGGGTCTCATCCTCCTGACTGAAAATTAACTGTCACTTTCAAACCTTTTTCTCCTTAAGCTCCGCCCACCTCCTCTTCTGCCTTGTCACCATGGCAACCTATCTCTCACAGCTAGGCCATGGCAACCAATGTAATACATAAATACAGATTCAAACACATTATAAATAACACTTTATAATAAACGTATCTCTACACATGGTAACTATAATTTTATAAGCTCTTTAACCTTCTCTGCCAAAGAAGATTTGTGCCTCACTAAACTAGAACTACAACAATTCCATAGGATTGAGCCATGGCACTTAAAGTGATGTCAAATTGTATTAAATCTGCAGTGTAGATGCACCCTGAACTAGATACCAACAAATCCTGATTTTTTTCAGTGCTGATACTTCAGCAAGGTAGAAATGCGTTTATCATGCAGTTTATGAATATGGTCAATGTATTAATTTTTGCAGAGAAATACATGCAAAGATTAATTGAAATCAATATGTTTATTTGGAATTTAAGTAGATCACAGATATATTCATAGCCACTCCATGATTATGAACTATGCATGTCAAGGGCAAATGTCCCTTACTGCTATTTTTAAAAACTTGGCAACACTGATTCATAGCATTGTAATTTTACTTTGTTTCTGCATAAAATAATAAAAGGAAATATTGCACAACTGACTGAAAAAGGACAAATTTATAGCATAAGCTTTCATGGACTCACACAACAGTTTAGTGGTTCTGTACCCAACTTCCTCTATGACTTTGTTTACTTGGTCATCTTGGCAAGTATATCAAACCTGTTGGTCTCTTTGGTCTCCTCAACTACTCTTTATGACCACCCTTAAGACTGAACTTGTGATCTTATCAACTTGTGATCTTGATGGATTGTCACCTTGTCGTGCTGAGGAGGCTTGTGTGTTCCAGTGACCCAGTGGGCATGACCGTCGGAGTCATGTACTCCCAGGAGGGGCTTCAGAGGAGGTTCCAGACCAACCACAATCTGAAGACCTGAAGACTTCAATGGCAGATCAGGCAGAAGACAACATTTCGCACACATATCAGAGGTTATGTAACATAATGGTGGGATGCTCTGTAACATGTGCTTCAGTTGTTGCATCTAATACATCTGAAGGTTGTAGCTTTCTTCCTACATTAGCTTATGCCATAACAAACTATAATGCTTCTATGATGTATCACCACTTTAAACATAGCTGTTCCTATGGATTGTATTAAATAGCTTTATCTAGGCTCCCTTATTCATGATCATAAATTGTTCATGCACCTGCCAAGTTTATTCCAATGTTGACTGCATTCATTCCCATTCACAAACAACTGCTTAGTGAAGTTAATCCAGCTATATAGAAGTTGTACCATGCCACAAAAGCAATTGCCTGCCTCCTCCCATTATTTTCCAGTTTACACAAAGACTTACATTTCCCCAGATTTTCCAGAATAATTCTCTCAGCTAACAAAAGGCACAGTAAGCTTTTGCCATGTGTATCCAAGGTATTTGCAAAATGTGACCACAGACAATGAGAAGAATCAGCAAAACAAAATATCCCTTAATCTTCTGAATACAAAACCCTTGGAGATGAGGAATATATTTAAAGGAAATAAAAAAGAATGGAAAAGATATTAGAATCTCACCTCAGAAAGAAAAGCTGGTTAGAAGACATGGATTGGATTGAAAATGTTTCTGTTTTTGTATCACAACTCCCAGAATATATTTTATTCATTGGTATCTGCTACATCATTTCTAATCTCATTGGATCATCTTTCTTTATATAATAGTAGTAACACCTTCAGTAATAGGGGCTGGATATAACTAGTATCTGCATTTTAATTTTGCCAGCCACTTTGATAAGAGTCATACTTAACTATGTGTGACTCCCTTTAATACAATTACTCTTGAAGTGGCTTACAATATACAACGAAGACACTAAGATTTGTTGTTTTGTACCTACAAGTTGTTTCAGACATATGGTACAACTAAGGCAATCCTACTGATGAGTGATTTCAGCTAATCACAAAAAGCGGGTTCGAGCCTGGCACACTTTGCTATTTTCAATGTACCAGATTCAAAACACAAACTAGGTTTGAAGGCAACGAACAGATTGAAGTTCATTCAATCTGGCCAAATAGAATGTCAGTAAAGAATCTCCACTCAAAAGGAACTGGCATAAAGTTAACAGAAAAGTAATCTATTTTGTGCCTTCCCCAGATTGGCTGAAAAGCCTGTCTGGATTCGATCAAGGCTCCTGTTGGCCAGGGAACCCTCACGATATGACCGGCTGAAGGAGGTCCCCCTCATAGTGGGAAAAAGGAACAGCTGTAGTTGGTAGATTTAAAGTCCAAGTCTGTTCAGAGATCTGCCCCTGTGAAGCGTGTGAGTGTGAGTCAAGGTATGAAAAAGGTAATGTCAATGAAAAATCTCCATGACTGACTTAAATGTTCAGTCATGGTAAATGCAAAGATATGATCTGGGAAAAACAATAAGCTCGATTGAAGTTATCTGGTGAAACAAAGGCTGATTTTGCCCACGGCAGGTCTGCTATGATGCCATCAATGAAGGCTAGGGAGTTTCCCAGCAGATTTATGAATGGTTTATGCATGGGGAAGGTTGTTACAATGGAATGGAGTTGCAGTTTACATATACCCAAAGGAAATCTCATCAATGCAGCTTGGACTTCAGACATGCATACATTATCTAGCTTAGCCGTTTCCTGTCCCCAGGCAGGGGATTAAATAAGACAGATTTACACTTTTAAATTTTTGATTCCATCTTATACAGTATATAATTACATAAAAAAGGATTCCATCTACAGGAGAAGATATAGTTGGCCTGGCTTCTCCGCAATTGAAGCGGAGCAGCACTTTGGAATTGCAAAACTTGAAAAATTAAAAATTAAAATACATTCATATTTATTTTATGTTACTTTGTGTTTAATCAGAAGGTGGTCAATTTTTCAATAACACTACATTAAAAAAGGGTTTTCTGGGGCTGATAGTGTGTGGGCTCACCCAAGGTTAGCTAGTAGGTTTCCATGGCCATGCATTGAATTGAACCCTTCTTCAGAGTTGTAGTCCAATGCTCAAACTGCTACACCATGCTGGCTCTTGCCTAAATAAAATACTTAGAACTCTTCTTGCTACTATGGTACTACTGCTTCTAATGACTGCCATTGTGCTTTGGACATATGTATTCATAGCTAGGAGGTACTTGAGCATAAGAGGAATATCCAATATGCATTAAAGGGCACAATGCACCTTGGACATGTTCAATTAACATTTGAAGTGCCCATTGCATAACAGAGCATTTTTGCTCTGGTCCAGATGTGCACCTTTGCAATTTACTAACAGACTTCAGTGGCATTCCTGCAACATAAGATCTTATGGCAGGCAAGCCTCTTGTTGCCTTGATTTCATGGTGTTCCCATGATTATGGAATAGTGCTACCTCCCATTGTGATTGCAGGAGATATTATACGGTGGCTGGTGTTTCACAATTGCAATGCCCTGTCTGTGTAAAGCAGGCCTACAGAGTCGGTGACCCTCCAGGTGTTTCCTCACTATTAGACAAGCTGTTTAAGGTTCTAGGAGTTGGAGTCCAAAATACTCAGAGGGCCGCAAGATGTACATGCCTGGTGTAAAGCCAAACTTCTGGATGGGTAGCTTAGCTCTGCCTTCCTGCTGTGCCACTTCTCTTTTGTATTATTATTATTATTATTATTATTATTATTATTATTATTATTATTGATGGAGGATGCTGCCACCAAAGTGCTTGGACTCACCACATGAGGTAAGAGTCAAGACCCTCGTGCAATCTAGGGCAATTAACAGACTTTGTCCATTAGTGGCCCATGATAGCTTCATAATGGGAAGGTGAAAGATTGGCAGCAGGTATTGCTTGATGTTGTATGATCTACTAGCTGTACCCGCCAAGCGTTGCTGTGACCAACCTTCCTCTTTCTTTCTTTCTTTCTTTCTTTCTTTCTCTTCTTCCTTCCCACCCTCCCTCCTTCCTTCCTTCCCTTTTTTCTTTCCTTCTCTCCTTCCTTCTCTTCCTCTTCCCTTGCTTCCCCCCCGTTTCTTTCCCTTCCCCTTTCTCCCCTTCCTTCTCTACCCATTCTTGGACTGCAACTCCCAGCAGTCCTCCTGATTGATCTATCTACCTACCTATCTAGCTCTATCTAATCTATCTGGAGGATTGCTGGGAGCTGCAGTCTAGGAATAGGAAATTGGAAATATGAAGGGATTTCTCTCAAAGAAATCCAAGGAGAAGAAAGCTTGCAGCTTGGAAGCAGTGCATTTGGATCATCCTCCTCTCCTAAAGGGTCTGGTCCAGGGGATGCTGGGAGTTGTGGTCCAGAAGAGTGTGGATATGCTATTGTGTGTTTTGATTGTCAGCGGAAGTCATTTTGCGCATGCGCTGTAGCGCCTTTTTGCCTTTTTTTTTTTGCTTTTTAAGTGTTTTTCTGTGTTTTATGAGTGATGGTCACTCGTTGGCCTGATAGGTGTCTTGTGTCCAAATTTCATGTCAATTCATCCACTGGTTTTTGAGTTATGTTAATCCCACAAACGAACATTACATTTTTATTTATATAGATTACCAAATATGTGCTGTTTTCACCATTTCATGTAATGAAGTTAATAGATATGGATTTAAAATGGCACAGCATTGACTATGATGTAGAATCTCAGTTAGTACCTAAAGTATGGTATGATTCAATGAGAACAGAAGCAAAGCTTTGGCAGATGCAGAGGATCTAAAAATAAAATCTCATTTTCTTTGCCTCATATCCCAATCCCTTTAAAATAATCATCCATGTACCTATGACCCATACCACCATCTCCTCTTAAAATCAAACATCTTGCTCTATCATAAGACACTGTCATCTTCTTACAAGTTGATGAACTGCAGCCATTTCAAAGGAATGAGCAAATGCTTGGCTGACTCAAAAGGAGTTAATCGAGACGTCAGTTTTCATTCAGTTCCACCAGACAATCTTATATTCCAATGTTTATTTTAAAAGGAAATTGTCTGGATGTCATGGGAAACGATAAACACTTTACTAAGCCGAGTACAGCCCAGCCATTAAAAGGAGGTGGTGGAGGAGGAAGATTTAGCAAGTTTTCAAGCACAAAGTACACAAGAGCAAAGCTGCTAGGAAGGAAATGAATAAGTGGCTCCTATATATCTTAAAAGCAAAATTCCATTGACCTCCATTCAAGGAACTTGTTGTTCCACTTCTTAAGGAGCCATTCATGCTACAATGCAGCAGGGATTGTTGAAAAATAATGTGAACCTGGTCTGCTGTTGCAAATGGATATTTATTTGAGCTTTTTTTTTTAAACCAACTTCCATAAGTATATTTTGCTAGAACACTTTTTGCGGGGAGATCAATAGCAATGTGTTGTCAAAGGCTTTCATGGCTGGAATCACTGGGCTGCTGTGTGTTTTCCAGGCTGTGTGGCCATGTTCCAGAAGCATTCTCTCCTGACGTTTCACCTGCATCTATGGCAGGCATCCGCAGAGGTTGTGAGGTCACCTCACAACCTCTGAGGATGCCTGCCATAGATACAGGTGAAACATCAGAAGAGAATGCTTCTGGAACATGGCCATACAGCCCGAAAAACACACAACCCATCAATAGCAATGTTTTAAAAATTATCCAGATGTGCATTTTTCCAATTGTAGGGGAATATTGTATTTGTTTTTGGGGAATGGCTCAATGCAAGAATATCCCCCTCTTATTTTTTGTTATTTGATTGATTTAACTATTAGAATCTTCCATTTAGAGCTTGAGAAAGTTGCAGTTTGGACTAACATTCCCAATATTCCCTTAACGATTCTCAGAACTATATTTCTAAGAGTAACTTTTCAATACACTGCTCATTATTCATTAATTAAACTCTCATAGGCAGCTGCCATTTTCTCCACAGAATATACCAACATATTGAGCTGTCAGAGCTTTCTGAGAAAATAAAAAGGCTGTCATCAAGAATGAACTGGCATGGTTGGCTCGGCTAAAGCCAAAAAGGTTACTCACCCTGTCTCAAAAAATAATGGTTAAAGTTTAAAAATATGTGAACTGCTTCCAGGAGGATTGATGCCCCAGTGAGAGGCTATAGGAGAACTAAAACTTAAAATAGGGTTTGCTGGATCCACTCCTGATTGCATGGCTTCAGTGAAGACATGTGGGTGTAATAAATAAATGCACAGGGCAATAGTTTTAAAATTTGGGAAGGAAAGGATCTGGGTTGTTGTAGGTTTTTCAGGCTGTATGGCCATGTTCTAGCAGTATTCTCTCATGATGTTTCACCTGCATCTATGGCAGGCATCCTCAGCGATTGTGAGATCTGTTTTCAAGTTGACTGTCAACCTATGGTGACTCCATAATTTTAGAAGTGTATGAATATGAGGTATAAAGTTATATCATTCAATACTCAAGTTAGAAAGTGAAATGGCATGGACAATCCTATTTCTTTGTATGGTCATGAAAGTAGGACAGTGAAGAAAGCTGACAGGAAGAACATCAAGTCATCTGAAACATGGTGCTGAAGAAGAGTTCTGCAGATACCATGGACTGTTTAAAAAACGCAGTAAAGTTATATCAGTCAATACTCCAGGAACAAATGATGCCTGAATTTGCCCTAGAAAACAAAATTATTAAACTGAGACTGACATACTTTAACCATATTCTGAGAAGGCATGACTCACTAGAAAATAAAATAATGCTAGCAAGGTAGAAGGCAGTAGGAAAAAGAAAGGCTGCATTCCAGATAGATTACATTCCATTAAGGAAGCCACAGTCCTGAGTTTGTGAGACATGAGCAAGGTTGTTGATGACAGGGTGATCTACAGATCTCTCATTCATGGGAGTCACCATAACTCAAAGTTGACTTGCTGGCAGTTAACATTTATTTTATAGGCTGTTTGGGTAAGTTATAGTCAGAGGGAGTTTCTCATGGCTATCCTCTAAATATAATCAATAGCAACTGATATTCCCTGTTGGGCTTCCTTCTAGACCTGACCCTGATTAGCCTTTGAAATTAAAAAAAAGGATCTTAGACCTTCAGGATATTTAATATAATATTCCTTGATCCATGTATACAGATATGCATGAGATGATAGGTACAAGGCAGTGGGAGAAAGATGTTATCCCACCCTGCATTTCCCAATGAGGCTGCTTCCTTTGGGCGTGATGGAAGATGCTGTTCCATCACTGGAGTTGAAAAAGAGATCCAATCGCCAATTCAATTGTTTCTGACTGTAGAATAGGATGATGTATCATTTTGATCTTCACCTCAGGGAGTAAAATATGATAGACCAGTTTTAAACAGGTACACGTGACCTATCTATTTATATTAGAAAGCCACAAATCTGGAATGAGAAACCTGTGGCTCCCCAGATGTTAGACCAGCATGCTGTTAATGATATATGCAGTAATATATCCATCATACATCTGCATATGTCATTTAAAGGGGTAGTTGCAAAAGTAAAACACCAACATTATCATGGAGTGTCTGGGTACAGGCACATAGTCTCAGCAATCTCTTCTCCAATCCTCACCATTCACTATACAACCACGGGACAGGGGGAAAATAGGGAAGGTGAGTCTGGAAAAGGAGAAAAGGGAGAGATATTGTAGTTCTGTCATGGAGGACTTTTATAATAATTTCCTAGTACAGGATCTTAGCTATTACACTTTGAATCCCATCATCCTTGGCCTTTGCTGGCAGTGGCTGGTTAGTCCAAAAATAAATTAAGGGCCTTAGATTACGTACCTCTGCTATAGCTAGCAATGCTATTTTCACACATAAAGATGCAGAAAAATACACCCATGACTGCTTATCTCAAGTACCAGTATCCATACTTCTCTGTCTCTGTGTAGAAATAATGTCCATAAAGAAAACTGGTACATAAAAAGTGACCTTTACCTTTCATGCACCATTGCAGCTGGTTTTTCTTTCCTTTTTCTCATTTAGCATGATTTAGTTTCATATTCAAAGGGAGGGGGTTTAGAGGGGGAGCACTTTGTCATTACATTCTGTTTTATGATTCAAAAAATAATTTCTTACTAGCTGGTGTTTAGGAATCCAGAAAATGTTCTAACCTCACAGGCAATTTCCCCCCACCCTTAGATTGGATTATGCAAATCCTGTTTACAAATGAGAAAATTCAATTTGGTTGGGTAAATTAGGCATTACTTTTAATCACATTCTACAATTTGTTTTCAGCTGCCCTTTTCACACCCATCATTGCATTAACTTCCTAGAAGTAGCTGTTCAATAAGAAGAGAACAGTTATCTCAAGAGAACATTGCTGGCAACCGTCCATTTCAGCAAGAGGATTGGTTCATAGCATTTCTTCAGCTGAAAGCAAGGGTAAAATGTCCTCTTTATTGTCCCTTGAAAAAAGTTTGGGCAATGACAAGGAGACACAAACTTATATTGCATCTCAGTTCTTTATTATTCAAATATTTCAAGCCAGTGTAATGTGAAGAATTTGTTGGAAGATATTATGGGCCACACCACAAGGTGTTTGGCTCCCACAACCATGCAGTTATAGCTGCCAATCTGGTGACCAGAAGTGAAGTGTCCAGTTTTTACATGGCACAAAGTATTGATTTTGTTGCCGTCGTGGTGGCAAATTCAGCACTAGATGGCAGAGATCCTGGAATTGCTCATCAACATGGCCCATGAAGCTAGAATGTTATCTACTTTTAGCTATTGGAATCTTGTAGGCTTATTACTTCCAGCATATAAGCTAGTGTGAGGAGTTCGTAATTGCTGGTCCTCCTGATGTTGCTGTTCTGCAACACCCATCTGCCTAAGCCAAGGTAAAGAAAGAGGAGATATGCAATATAGCCACATTTTGAAGGCTATACTTTATCGGCTTCTGGCCTTCCAGAGGAACAGTGGACATGATCTTCACTGAAGGATAGCTTCAAGAAAAATGCAGGGAACAAAATCAACATCTGTACATGACATTCATTGACCTTGCAAATGCATTCAACACAGTGAATTGCAGTGCTCTGGACCATCCTCCAAAAAATTGGGTGCCCTGACAAATTTGTGAACATCTTGCAGCTCCCCCATGATGACATGACGGCAACAGTCTTGCACAGCAATGGATCACAAAGTGATCCATTTAAGGTGGAATCAGGTGTCAAACAGGTTATTGCTCCAACCTTATTTTCCATCAGAAATACAGCTTAATGGTGTAACATTAAAAAATGTTGACCATTTCTGCTACCTTGGCAGCCACCTCTCCACAAAAGTCACCATTGACAGTGAAATACATCACCCCCTGAATTCTACGAGTGCAGCATTTTTCCAAATGAAGCACAGAGTGTTTGAGGACTGGGACATCTGTAGGGATACCAAGGTCTTTTTTTATAAAGCTATTGTCCTCCCAACCCTGCTATATGCCTGCAAAACATGGACTATCTACAGACGCCACAAACAACTCCTGGAACGATTCCATCAGCATTGCCTCCAAAAAATCCTGCAAATCTCTTGAGAAAACAGGCGGACAAATGTCAGCGTGCGGAAAGAAGCAAAGACCACCGCCATCAACTCTGCTGGATTGGCCACGTTGTCCGAGTGCCTGATCACCATCTCCCAAAGCAGTACCCTGCTCTGAACTCAAAGAATGGAAATTGCAATGTTGGAGGAAAAGAAAAGAGATTTAAAGATGGGCTCAAAGCCAACCTTAAAAACTGTGGCATAGACACCAAGAAGTAGGAAGCCCTGGCCCTTGAGTGCTCTAGAGGGAGGTCAGCTGTGACCAGCAGTGCTGTAAAATTTGAAGAGGTACAAATGGAGGGTGAAAGAGGGAAATGTGCCAAGAAGAAGAAGAAGCATCAAGCCAACCCTGACAGGGACCACCTTCCACTTGGAAACTGATGCCCTCACTGCGGGGGAACATGCAGGTCAAGAATAGGGCTCCACAGTCATCTACGTACCCACCGCCAGGACACCGAACTTGGAGGACAATCTTACTCAGACAATAAGGGATCGACTAAGTAAGTTTATCCATCCATTTTAACAGAACCTACTTTGAAATTTAATTATGATTAACATGAGTCATATTGATTTCAGTGACCTCTCTAAGAATGACTAAATGTGGATATACTCCTATATGGCAGGAAATTGGATTGGATGGACCTTATGACCTCTTGCAATTCTGATTCTATATGCACACCTTAAAATACATATTTACACACACAAACACACACACACACTTCTCATTTATTCAAATTTCTATAACTGACACTGTAGATCATATCACAATGCATTGGGTAGAATCCTAAAAATTGTGGTTTCTGCTGAAAGACAGTAATATGACTCCTTTTGCAAAAAAATAAATGTCCCCTAGGGTGTGATACCCTTTCTCAAGAGCATTAAAGCTTCAAACTTCATTAAAACTGAGAAAATCATATGCTTGGGCTGACTTTCTTTCCTGCTCATTTAATCTAATACCAAAGCTTCCACTTGCAGGAGATTGGTTTCCATAGCTTATCAAAATTAGCCCTTTTCTACTGCATCATTCCACAATAAAAATGGTTTCAGAGTAATATGAGATTCTGCCCAATACCCTAATGGTACCAAATTCTGTCTGATCCTGAATAGTGCTTGGATGGGAGATAACCAACGAGCTCTGGGTGCTGTAGGCTATATTGAGCAAAACCATATCTGAGTATTCATTGCCTAGGAAAACTATAAGATTCATTGGGTCACTACAAGTTAGGAAGTGAATTGGAGGCATATACACACAATAAGAGATGTGATTTTCAGCTGTCCATAAGTGCACACCACTTCAGCTGTCCATGGCCACTTAAAATTATAGAGGAAATGCTCATTTTGATATATTTTTTATAAAACCATTATTGAAAAGTGCTGCATTCAGTATTGACTACTGTAAAATGGAAAAGATGATTCTGCTTTCAGCACAAGTAAAAAAAGGACTGAAAAAATACCTTAGTTTCGGAGTGATTTTCTTGTGCTAACCAATGGAAAAGGAAACCTTGCTGGAACTATGGGACTCCAGCTCTATTAGGGGTTTCCATTTTATTGACATTCTTAAGGAAGCAGCTGCACTTGAAAAAGAAACCTTGTATATTACATATAGGAGTCCTCTGCTTGCTCGGAACTCACCAGCAACTTTATCAGATCCACAATGCACTGGAGTTGCTTCTCTGGGTTGCCTCACAAGTATTTCAGAAAAGATTGTGCAGAACCCTTTAAAACAGGGGATTTCGGGGGTTTTTCCAGCTGCGGAGCCCTTTTTGAAGCATAAGCTTATTGTGAAGTCCCAATAAATGTTTATATATTATACTGTATATAATGTATATAAAATCAGGCATGGGAAAAGTTTTGAAGAACAATTGGAACCAATATAAACTTGACAGTATTTCAGTGGAAGACCCGGGGGCCATCCAGTCCAACCCCCTTCTGCCATGCAGGAAAGGCACAATCAAAGCACCCCTACCAAATGGCCACCTAGCCTTTGTAATAATAATAATAATAATAATAATAATAATAATAATAATAATAATAGAAGAAGAAGAAGAAGAAGAAGAAGAAGAAGAAGAAGAAGAAGCCCCAGTGGCCTCCAGGTCAACTCCCTTCTGCCATGCAGGAAAAGCACAATCAAAGCACCCCTTAGTGGTGGGAGGGAAGGAAGGTGAGGGGGGTAAATGATCTGGGCAGAGAGGCAGGGGAGGGGAAGAAGCAGGAAAGAGGAGAAACTGAGAGGAAGGGAACCATGGAGCCTGTTAGTATGCTTCATGGAGCCCAAAGAGCTTTGCGGAGCACTCTTTAAGAACCACTGCTTTAAAGTAATGAATGCTAAGGATGGGGGGAGGGGTAGATATTACTTGGATTAGACACCAATTAATTTGTGCTCAATTAAATTTAAAACATATTTTGAGCTGACTCCACACCTTGAAGCCCCTTAGTTCTTCTAGGATCCTCTCAATAAGAAACTATAAGAATGGATTTCAATTGGTGAAAAAATAAGTCCTCACTAAAAAGCAGCAGTAACTGTGAAACTAGAATTAATTGTGTCTAACACTGCTTTAGAGGGTCCATTGAGTAGAATGGGCTGCATCAGAAAAGCAATGGCCTGCTTCAGGAAATGGCCATACTGTGGATTAAATGGTTTCCTCTGGAAGCTCTTACCAGAAATGTGATCCCTGTAAATCAGTGGCTCTCAACCTGTGGGTCCTCAGGTGTTTTGACCGACAACTCCCAGAAATCTCAGCCTGTTTACTGGCTGTTAGGATTTCTGGGAGTTGAAGGCCAAAACATCTGAGGACCCACAGGCTGAGAACCACTGCTCTAAATGGTGGTAGCATTTTGATGCAGTTTCTGTGTATTAGTAAAGAAAATCCTTTATTACTGTTTCTCCTCCCCACAAATCAATCTATTACTCATCTATTTCTCCAGCCCTGATTCACTTGAAAGTGAAGAAAAATGAGTTCCACAGTTGTTATATTGATTGGTCAAGTTTTACTCTTGGGAGAGCTCTCCTGGTCAAGGTTTGGAGCTATAGCAATAGCTGAATGGATGAAAGGGAATATCTTTACATTACTGAAAACTGTTGTGGGTGAAGGTTATTTTTTGTCCAATAATATTTTACACTAATGCACTGGAACAACAATGGATGGCTTACACATTATGGATACTGCCAATAAAAACAGTCCAGAATCCACCAACTGCAAAGATAAAAAGAAGACCAGAGACTCAAGGAGAAGAAACAAGTGGAGCGAGGGAAAAGATAAGTGTGAAAAGAGACAGAAAAAACATATAAGTACAAGAAATTGATCAAAAAGTATACCAAATACAATGTAAGTTGAATTGAACAAAGAGGTTTTTCCTGGTTATCAGAGGAAATGAACCAAGGGGTTAGTCCTGTATACACAGCCATGCAATGCAGAACACCAGAGAAAAAAGGTAACAATTGTCTCTGGAAAGAAGACTCTGGCTGTGCAGGTAAGTTGATATTTCTGTAGTTAGTTGTTGTTGTTTTTTTAAGTAAGCTTTTACAAAGAGCAAATAATGTGTTGCAATAGTATTAAAGATACGACGACAATAAGTAACATATATTAAAAGGCCAATTCCCCAGTCAATGTGCTTCACTATGAATAAATTTTGAACCAAGAAATCTCATGAGGGCTATTCTATATTGGTATAATTTTGAATTTAGAGTTGTAGAATCTTCCAGCTTAACTGCTGTAATGTACTAAGAAGAGATTTGCAGCTTCATTGCTTTATGGTTTTAATAATCAATGTGTACAATTAGAGAAGCTAAAGATCTTCACAAGGTTTTCAAGAAGCAACACAATCACAGCGACTTAGAAAATTTAGCCAAGAAGATAAGGTTCTCCTGGGAAATGTCTCAAATGTAATGCTTCTGTATGAAGTCCATTCTATATCCAGTTATATTGGCAAGTTTCAATAATATAAAAATTGGAACTTCACACTACCATACACTACTAGCTCCTGTTCTCCAACTTTGCTAAAAGTCCATGGCATTGTGAAGTTCTATGAAGTTCCATAGATCCATCTGGGCTTTACCAAAACCCCAAGACCCACTAATGTATACTTGGGTTTCACCAGAACCCCAAGACTCACCATGATTATATTAAATGCCATTGATTTTAAAGAACAGATGTGAAGTGTGACAGTCAAGATTCAACTTATACACCTGGAATAGAAAAATCCTAAACCCTGGATCTTGTTCTGAGTCAAATCAAACTCATAGCCCAGGGTGGGGAATATCTGGTGTCTCTCTCTCCCCCCCCCCCCCCCCCCACAATTGCGCAGAAACATCACAGCTTTAATGCCATACTTTGGTATCCCCCTAGGCCATTGTTGACCCAATAAAGGCCTTTAAAAACAGGAAATAAATGGGAAGTAACTTCTGGGTCAAGTTTTTAAACGTTATGTTTCTTAAATACATTACAACCGTACCCTTTGTTTGCTTCTGATACGATAGATAAAATAAATACGAAGACTAAATATTCTGAAGGCTCTTCTACAACAGACATATCTAGAACCTCCCAGATATAAGCTGTATCTTTCAGATACACATCTGGATTTCATTTTGGGAAAAAAAATTAAACTCCTCCAGATGAGGAGACTGCAACACTTGGCTAAGTGGCACATTAACCCCGCATCTTCCTGGAATGTCTTGACATTACTCTTGTCATCCCCAAGTTCTTTGAAGCTCCATTTACTCTCTTACTGCTAGATTTTTCTCCACTTCCTTTTTATGTCTCCTGCATCTGTCAGTGGCTCCCGCCCAGACAAACTGATTATTATTCAAACATGCAGACCCACACACAGATCTGGCGATTCAAACATCATCAGTAATCTGTTCGTCTTTATTTCTGTTTTTTAGGTGCCAGTAGAGAACTCTTTTATCTTCTTGGAGATTTTAAACACAGCCAGCTACTATGAGAAAAAGGTTTCTCTTTTAAAACATGTCTCATAATTGAGATGGTGATAGCAGTGGGGCAATTTGAGATGCAACCATTTTAAGCCAGAAGTGGTACATTACCTCCCAAAGAAATAAAAATCCTGTTCATTATGCACCGTGACTTTCTTCTTGTGGAGCACTGGGCCTATGTTATTCTTCTATGCAGCTCCCATAACGACATGAAGCCTTCTTGGGTACTGCCAAATATACGATTGCTTGGAACAGGTGAAAGACTTCATGAAAAGGATTGTTGCTTCAAAAGCCATAGATGTGAATTCCTCATGGCAGGTATTACAGGAAATGTCTGGCGCAAGGCAGGGTTATGCCAGCTCTTTCATTATAGAGAGGAACTCTGTAGCCTGATAATTATGCATGCTTGGCTCAAGGAGCAAAAAAAATTCCACATTTTTCTCTTCTGAATTTACTCCGGAGGGTGGGGGAATGTTTGAAAAGGAAATTAGTCCATAAAGAAGAGCCAAATTACTGAACATAAAAGGTAATTTTAAACAATTTTAATCCAAGCATTACCCCCTTCCTTTCCTACACAAATTGACTCTCCGAAGTGCAGCAGTGGGAGGCCTTTGAGTGCTTTCAACTTCTTTTCTTATAAATAAAGCTTCGCTTATCTTGGATTAGAACTCTGTCGTGCTGGTGATTCCTGCCTAGAACAAAAGTGATCCCAGCAGGTAGGGTCTTCAGGTGTGAGGGGAACAGCAGAGGCCACTAAATCTTCAAAAGTCAGTCCTGTAAATGCAGGCTGGGTCACATCAGTGGAAAGCACCTGTAAAAGAAAGCAAAATGGTAAGAATCTGGCAAGAATAGAGAATGATTTTAAGACTGAAGAATGAGACTGGAATTATATCTACATGTTGGTCACATCTAGAAAGAAGTAATTATTTTACACTTGGAAGATCTAAGAAGGCAGGGAAAGATAAGCATTTCCAGGATCAGCAAGTATGTTTATGTTTGATGAAGCCTCTAAGGTTCTGAAACACCAATCAGGGGAAGAGCCATTTTCATCCCCATTCTGACCAATTTTTATTTTGATGGTTTCCTCTACTCTTTTTGGGTGAAAAGGGAACGTTTTGTACATCTGATATACAAATGTAACACAGACTGTATAGAAATTAGCTCTTCTATACAGTCACAAGAGCAGTGATTTCAGCTCCCAAAATCTCTTACCATTGACCAAAGTAGTCAAGGCTGCTGGGAACTGAAGTCCAAAGCAGTTGGAAGGCCAAAGTCTGGGAATACCGCATTAGAGGACAGAAGCCCTGTCTCTTTACCTGTCGAATCTAATATGGTAGAAACAAAACTTGGGAACATCTAATATAATCAGTACAAAATAGGAGATGTGTCACAAGGTATTCAAATGTTGAACTATTTATTTATAAAAGCCCATTCCTTGCTGTCATAATAATAATAATAATAATAATAATAATAATAATAATGTATATCCCATTTTATTTATTCAATCATTTACTTACTTACTTACTTACTGTAGTTATACCCCGCCCTTCCCACCCCGAAGGGGGACTCAGGGCGGCTTACAAACTATGGCAAAATTTGAATGCCAGATTCGGACAATAACAATATTACTAAAACATAATATTATAAAACTGTAAAAAAGACATACATATCAATTAAAAATAGTCTTTCAAACGATTAAAACGTATCAAACATCACGGGACCCAAAGCAGCTTACAAAATATTAAAATCATGTAAACAACAATCCAAATACATCGATAATAAGTATAAAACACCATAAAATAAATAGCTTAAAACAATAATATACATTCACATTCTTGTGGAATCATATTAGATAATCAGTCTTTAGACATGCCTGATTAATTTTTTTTGCACAAATTGTTACAACCTTCAAGAACAAAAGTTATTCAGATGGAATGGGATCAATATGTGATGAAACAAAAGAATATATATAGAGAGAAATACATGTCTTGATTCAGTAGGAAACCACTGTCCAAAGGATCCCTTCGAGTTTGAGCTTCATGAAAGAACTAGGCATGAGTAAAGACAATGAAGCATTGAGCTTTTTAAAAAATTAATAATCCACAGGCAAAAGAAGAAATGGGACTTGATGTGCTTATTGATGGTTGTATTTCATTCTTCAAACAGTTGTTTTTTGTTTGACTTGTGTCATTTTTTGAAAAACCAACATAGTTTAGCCTCTAGTCTATACTATTGATTGGAGTTCTTTGGGGGGTGCACACTCAATAGAAATTTCTGACAAAGCTGAAAATCCCTCTCCATATCACTGAATAAAATCAATTGATTTGCCTCTAGTTACCACAATTTTTATTCATTTTTGCACTGCCCTCAGGTGTTGTGGTTAATCACTAAAACAAGCCAGGGGTTCTCCCAAATCTTGTTTTAGAAACATCTACAGCTTTTTAAAAGCAGTTTCTGGAAAGGACTGGTATTGTTTTGGTTGTAGACAATGGTCCCAAGACCTTCACAAGTACCAAATGCCTATTCTAGAAGTCTGATATAGAGCTCAAAACACACGAGCCAGTGCAGTACTGAATGCCAGTGAAGCAGTCTTTGCTAAAAAATTTCCTTCTTTCCAGAGATGACAAGGATTTCTGCAATCAACTGATAAGCCTTCGACAATACATTGATATGCTTTCGTTTACTGGGATGCAAAGCGCAATACACACATTTGTCCTCACACTCTTTCCCTATTTTCCCCTCTTTCTCACACACATGCCAGTTTGAGATATTTGCAGAGTACAAAAACTTTTATAAAAGTTACAAGAATCATCTTACCTCACTATGCTTCTTGCCATACCCTCTTGGTTTTCCTAGAGCAACTGCAATATGGTGATAATCATCTAATAGGGTTTCCTGGTTAGTAAATAAAATAATAAGTGCACCATGGAAGTCTTCCTTAATTTGATATTGCTTTAAAATATCAAGGTAGTAGAAGCAAGAACCTACAGGATCACTAACCTTCCTGATATTGTTGCTCAATGGTTCAGAAAGTTTGATGTTGAGGCAAACCAATAAGTTGAAATATAACCCCTCATTTAACAAAAGCTCTCTACAATGAGTCAGAACAATTTCCTGAAGGGATGGAAATTCAGTTTAAAAAAGCAAGTTCTTTTCCAGGGCTGGTGTAATATCTTCAGGCAGCGGAACATCTGACCAATACATGAGACTTGTTCTGAATTCCCTTAAAAAACAAAGGAATCCCATCCTGAAACTCGGAGAAGTAGCAAGTAGCTATGTAAAGATACAGTTTCAAATTTCCCCAAATATATCTGGTATAACTCCATGCTGTATGATACTCAAATGGTGATAGAGTCAGTCCTCTCCATTTGCTGGGGTTGGAGGCAAAAGTCCCTCAGTGAAAGTAAAAAAACACACAAATTAAAATTTGTTTTTGGCATGAGAGAACATCTGTCTAGGAATCTCTTGGTCCTCCAGCAAAGCTCTATGGGCCTCCTCCAAAGGAATTTGAATTGTACTGAAGAACCCAGAGCTTTCTAGAAAGGTGTTTTGCCTAGAAATCGCTAGGTCCTCCAATGTGATGCCATGCTAAATCTCCAAAGGAAGTTGAGCACAGAGTTGCAGAGGGGCACATAGAGATACCTAAAGAACATTTTAATTAAATGTGTAAAAAATCAAATGTCCAAAAGCCAAACGCACAAATGTGAAGAGATGACTGTAAACACACTAGGCCTGCATGAAGCTATGGTGTTTCTGCCCACCTCCACAGTGATTTAAACTTCAAGGCTCACTAATTGAGGACAGAGACTCTAAATTCCTTTATATATAAAGGACCCTTTAAAACTTTTATCTGATTCAATTCTTCTCCATGACTGCTACTCCTCAGGTCACTCCCTTAGAAGGCTGGCTATTTACTACACTACAACATTTATTTATTTATTTACAGTATTTATATTCTGCCCTTCTCACCCCAAAGGGGACTCAGGGCGGATCACAGAACACATATAGGGCAAACATTTAACACTGATTATACAATGACAAGACAAACAACAGGCAGAGCTATATATAGGCTTTTTCATCTTTCGACATATTTGGAGGCTGTGCTCGGTTCCAGCCACAGGGGGATGCTGTCGCTCCATCTCCTTGCCGAAGAGCTTTCTTTGTTTGCAAACTTCCTCCTTTTTCTGATCAAAATGTCATGCCTAAATACCTCCCCACTTTAATGTGGTTCCTATTTATCTATTCACATGTTTTCAAACTTCTAGGTAGGCAGAAGCTGGGCTAAAGGTAAGGCGCTCACCCTGACACGGGCTTCAAACTCTCAACCTTCCAGTTGGCAAGATTTATTGTAGCTTAGTGATTAACCTGCTGTGCTAAAGCCCGGCCCATCCTATACAACAGGCATGGGCAAACTTTCTAACTTGGGGGCCACATGGCAGGCTGGAGTGGGGTGGGCAGCCCGGGAGGAAGGGAGGGGTTTCTCCACAACTCCCCCTCCCTTCCTCTTCTCTTTTGGAGGCAGAAAATGAAGATCAGAAATGTTTGGATCCCAAAAGGGTTGGCCATCTCATGATGGTGGACAGGAGAGAGAAAACGTGTATCCATGAGACTTCGTATTGCCTACTCCTGATATAGAATCCTAGAATCCAAGCACTGGAAAAGACCCTCAAGAGCCATCCAGCCCATCCCTCTGCCATGCAAGAAGGCACAATCAAAGCACTCCCAATAGCTAGCCTCTGTGGAAAAGCCTCCAGAGAAAGAGACTCCACCACACTCTGAGGCAGCCTATGACACTTTCCAACAGCTCTTACTCTCGGGAAGTTCTTCCTAATATTCAAATCTCTTTCCCTGCCATTTGAAACTATTGCTCCCTTGTACCCTGGTCTCTAGAGCAGCAGAAAGTCAGTGTTCCTCTTCCTTCTTTTCAATGGGATACCCTTTTAAATCTCAAAACATGTTGTCATGTTCCCTCTCTAGCTTCTCTTCTCCCAGCTAAACATCCCCCAGGAGGAAAGGAGGAAGGAAAAAGAGAAAGAAGGGCAGAAGAGAAGGAAGGAAGGGTGGAAGAGAATTGAGGGAGGGAGGAAAGGGAAGACAAAAGGGAAGGAAGGAAGGAAGGAAGGAAGGAAGGAAGGAAGGAAGGAAGGAAGGGGAAAGAGAAAGAGGAAAGGAGGGAGAGAGAATGAAAAGAAGGGATGGAGGATATGAAAAATGAATGGGTGGGAGGGAAGGAAGGAAGGAGGGAGGGAGGGAGAGGAGGAAAGGATACGATGGTGTGAGAGAGGAGGGCCTGAGAAAAGAGCCCAAGGGGCTGTATCCGGTCCCCAAGCCTGGGTTTGCCCAGACCTGCTGTAGAACCTTTGAGACTATCTGAGAGGTGTTTATAGCACAAGTTTTCATACACAGATTGACACTGCTTTGAATAATTCCCATCTCCTTTCCTTTTCCCATGCAGCTCCTTGTCATTACGCCACCTTGACAGCCAATGTTTTCACCAATGTTGACACTTTTGTATTGAAGTGCTTCTTTAACAAAAGTCTGTTCATCTTGACTTATTCTGATGTATCCCCAGCTTTCCCTTTCCCCCCTCCTTACCATGATTATCTGTGTCTACAGATAATCATAGTAACACATGGCCCTTGGCCACATATAGGGACCTCGGGCTCATTTCGTATCTCTCAGATCCCTAACAATCATGCCGTTGAAATGTGGACTCAAATGAAGTTTCTGGAATGTATTGGCAAACGACACAACATGCTTTGAATCAAGGAGGAAAAGTTTGTTTTAAAGGCTTTAGAAACATTTCTTGAAGCCTGCTGCCTAAATTCACAAGACAACATGTTAAGAGTACATTTTACTAGGACTCCCGGGGATCAGGGCATAAAGACCAGTGTTTCAACAAAGAGCTTTCTGCTCACTGCTGAAGGTTAAACATTAGCATTTGCCCCTGCCTTGTTGTACTTTGGATACAACTGAACACTCTTTTCCTCTTTTGTTATTTTTCCCCCCCAACACACTTTGATATATCATCAAGCATAGATTGAAAGTTAAGAGGTTATCTCTCAGTGACTTTCATTAATGTAATTTCCCATTTCAAAGAGTTAATGCAGCAAAGGCCTAATGTTCGTTTACGGGTGATGTTGGTAAGAGGTCACATGGACTATAGATATTAAAAGCTTTATGGACACTCCAATTTAGTACTTTGTACGGGTAATAGAAGCATCTCCACTGAATTAAATTGCCTTTTTTCCTTTGGAAACATTGCTGGATTTCTTTAGAGCACTTCACTCTTCAAAAAAATATAATTACATACTAATTCTGAAAGTCATGGGTTAAGACCTAAATCCATGCCCTAATCCATTACTTCAAAACAGATTTCGGAAAGCAGTGTTTATAATTTATTTGGTACTCAAGATAAAGCAAAACTTAAGAGGACACTTTAATTAATAGAGTGATGTTGATAATGCATTTATGGTAAGTACATGAATCCTTTCCGCACCAAAGCTAGGTCACCTCCAAATATTTTGGACTACAATTCCCAGAATCTCAATCCAACATGGGCAATAGACAGAGATGATGTGAACTGTAGTCCAAAATATCTGAAGGTCACCAAGTTCAATATCTGATTTACACTACTGCAAATTCTTTGAAATAGTTCACATCAGTGTATGTATATAACTAGTTTTTAGTTTGGTACCTTACCTCAAAGGTCCATTTCTTTTCTTCTTCACCATCCAAGAGCATAATTGTCTCAGTATAGGTTTTCCCCACTTCCAACTGCATTGGGGATACATGAAATTCAATCCTTTGAAGGTTGAAACCTATTCCAACACCAATGGCCTTTATAAAGCTCTCTTTTAATGCCTAAAAGTACAAAATTGAAGACAAATAGTTTTTCTCTCTGCATGGCATTTTTAAAGTTACATTCAGCAAAATCACAATCCCCATGCCTAATGTATTTCTTCTAAACAGAAATCACTAGAGAGATGCTACTTCTCATCACATAGAAATTTTTTAAAAATCTTCTGTGGGTATGCTGCTTTATCAAGTCAGAATAGTTTCTTCAGATTCCCCCCATATCTCTTCTCTCTTCTGTATGCAAAATGAATTTCCACACTATATCATGCATAAGCAGAAAGACAGAGGAAATCTGTGCCACATATAGGCCTTCCACAAATTTTTGAATCACAAAAAAAGTTTGCTGAATTAATAAGCATTGGCTATGAAATCTGGGGGTTTAATTCTTGCCTATACTACTTCCAGCCTACTTTTCCAAGAGAAACTTACATGTGTTCTGAAATGGGTATAAAAGATGAAATAGAAGAAGCCCATTAATGTCAGTATTGGACGGGAACGAAAAGAGTAGAATTTGGGAGACTCTGGTTTCAATCTCTAGTCAATCACAAAATTAAATGTTTCACTTTGGCCCAGACAGACTCTCTTAGGCTAACCTATCCTATTGGGTTGTGAAAAATAAAGTGGGGAAGGGAGACCCATGTCTGCTGCTATGGCCGAAATGGGGGAAAAGTGGGGTATGTCAGGAAAACTGGAAGAGAACCATCAGGAGAGCAGACTTGATCAAGAGAATAGAATCTTAGTTAGTCACCAACAGCCGAATTACTCGAAATATGGATACCACACTAAGATACAGCCATCAATTCTGTTTTCTTTTCTTTTGCTCAGTTTTAATACATTTACTAATTAGATAATTTTATAAATTATGTATAACCTTAATACATTTAAAAACTAGATAATTATTTAAAAAGAGAGAGAGAGGGGAATGCTCAATTGGTGCAAGAGATAACAACAATGGCACTGTAGTAACTCTTACTTGAAAATCTCTATGATGAGACAATCCAAAATGTTTCAAGGCATACTGCTGGAAGATAAGAACTTCAGATTGGAAGGTATCTAATGGAATAGGATACAAATAATGCTCTGTCTAGAGACACCAACTGGAATCAAACCAAATATACACAATGAATACATGAGGAAAATAGAATGTGAGAATCATGAGTAAGGGGGAATATAGAAATTATAAACCAAGAAACAGAATAAGGAAATAGTGTATAGCAATACTCGGTGTATGTGAACTAAAGTGAACAAGAGTGGGACATTTTCAAACAGATACATTCCATCGCATTTTACTCTGGAAATTCTGTGCTGGTCTATGACCGAAATAAATGATTTGATTTGATTTGATACACTGGAAATGCTCGTACATATAAAGAAGAAATAGGGTAACATTATGCATGATGAAAGATGTAGCAAAAGCAGTTAGGGGATATAATGTGAAGTCTGACTAAACTGTACCAGTAAGATTTCAGGAAAAGCCGTAACTCAAGCTTATGTGTTAAAGTGGAGACAGAAAGGGAAGAAACTGGTGAAATTCTGCAATTTCTGCAAATTCTGCAGGAAAAACTGATTACACACTAAATCAGGATATGCTAATAATCATAGGCAACTGTGATATGAAAGTATGAAACAGTGCAGAACTAAATAGCGTTGGAGAATATGACCTAAAGTCTAGCAATGGAGTATGAAGGTGACTTTATACATTTTAATGTATTGTTGAAGGCATTTTGTCTCCCCCAGCAGTCTCGTCATTGCAAATACATTATTCATCCAGCCAAACAGACTGTATATATACTTAATGTCACCGAGTGACCAAAATAAAATTGAAATAGTTTACATAATAGAAAATATAAGACAGAAAAACTCGATTCTGTTGGCAAAATCAAAACCAACACTGTTCTATTAATGGTTAAAAACGGAATGGTTTCCAGCTGGCAAGGGCATCTGAAAAGGCTGTACTTTATCACCTTATTTTTTAAATTTCCATGTAAATCATATCATATGGAAGAGATTAGACCAGAAAGTATGCAAACTAGAATATGAAACATGAAGATATTTGGACAACACCATATTGTTAGCAGAAAATTACGAAGACTTGGAACTAAAGACAATTCCAAATGGAAGTTCAGAATCAGCATTACAATTGAATATTAAGGAAACAAAAGTAATAATCACAGAAAATTTACTAAAAACTTAAAAGTGGATGAAATAGTTAAAGATTTTTTAATATTTTAGCTCAGTAGTTCATCACAATGGATATTACAGTCAAGCAACTGAAATAAGATTAAGGCTTGAAAAGGCAGCTATGAAGGAACAAGATGGGATTCTCAAGTCTACATATATGTAATTAAATATGAAAGTCAGAATCATCCATCTACAGTATTCCTGATTTCTAGGTATGCTTGTGAAAGTTGGATAGTGAAGAAAGCAATCAGAAAGAAAGTAATTTGATATGTGGGCTGGAGAAAGAAGCCTATAGGTTCCAGAACAAATTAAGCCTGAGCTCTCACTGAAAGGCAAAACAACTACATTGAAGTTACTGTGAGTTTTTCAAGCTGTGTGGCCATGTTCCATACAGCCCATAAAACTCACAGCAACCCAATGATTCCAGCCATGAAAGCTTTTGACAACACAATTACACTGAAGCTATTGTATTTTGGGCATGTCTTGATGTGGCATAACTCCTTGAAAAAGACAAAAAGTGTGGGGGAAATGAAAGGCATTACAGACTGAATTACTGAAAGAAGCCATGGTCTTGAGTTTGTAAGATCCAATTTGATGACAAAGGCCCTTGGAGATCTTGTGTACACCTGTCACCATATGCCAAGGGCAATTTGACAATATAATAACGAACAGGTCATTAACAGCAATAAATATGGGACAAGAAATGAAGAACCGAGCTTTTTGACAAAAGAGAATGGTGAACTCCCGCACACAAAGATATCTTCACTGAACTTGCTATGGTTTCCAAAGCAAATAGATTTTTTTAAGAAAGAGAAAATGTAATTCAGTAAAGATTAATGTTCTCTAAATAAAATATGTTCAAATTGGTCTTTTTGTGCTGGAACTACGCTAATTAGATTACAAATACCAAGAAACATTTTTCAATTAGAACAATCTATTACCCAGTGCCTATGAAACAGGTCCAACTGAAGCCATTCGTTATCCATGGATTTGATTGTTTTCCATTCCTCCTCTGTAAACTGTCGGTTCATAATACGAAAGAATTCAGAAATTGAACCACTTCCTGCAATTAGAAAGTAAAATAACAATCAGTGCACACTAGGGTTCAAAGGGATGCTAGAGGAATGCACCAAATTAGCTTATACAGATTTAAACTATTGGCCGATCTACTACAGTTCATTGTTATCAACAAAATTCATTCACACTATGGCTTCTTGGAAGAGCAAAATTGTAAGCTATAGATTCTTAATATATTTTAGATTGTGAAGTCTTGCTTCTGCCTTCCGCTCTTCTGCTTTATGGGCCTTCCCATACTGTAGACCTTCCTTTGTACTAGTTTCTGAGTGGAGCTTAAAACACCACAGAGCTCTTTGCTGGACTCCTCCTCTTTTCTGAAGTAGTGCCTTAGAAGCCTGGATATTGTCTGGAATCTTAGGCCTAGCAATTCAAAACTGGCATTCTTAGCACTTTCTCCTGCTGCTGCATTTAGCAGTATTTTATACCATCAGTCCAAAGGACAGCAGAAGCTTTTGGCCAGCCAAACTTCACAGAAAATAAGATTAAGGCAGTTTATAACCATCGCTTTAGCACCAGAGGAAAAAGAGACTTTCAAAAACCCTAGAAAGATGCCTGCAACAGCAAGTTCTCCTTTTGTAATGCATTGTTTTAAGTTATCATATGGTAATCCTGGGTGGAGTTAATCCTTTATTCAGCTTGTTTCAGTAAACTCATTTGGTTATCTTTTCAGATTGCCTCAAAGTGCGTCAGTCTGCTATGGGTCTTAATCTTAACAGAAGGTATCAGATAGCTCCTGAGTAAAGCCAGACAATATAATTTTCCCAAAGGCTCAGGCATGCCATCACATAGATGAATAATTGGTTCAGGTCACATGGATACATTACTTACTGAATACATTCCTTTAAATATTAGTGATATGTAGAATTCATTAACTTCCTGTAGTTTTAAAATGTAAAATCAGATAATTGTTTCAACTGTTGCAGCATATATTAGAATTTCTTAACCAAGATGGCTTCAATCATCTTGATGATATCATAAAAAGCTTAAGCTACCAGTCAGAACAAGCTACAACATGAAAAGTTAATCCACTGACAAACAAAAGGGAAGTGAAATTTTGGCAACTCAGACACTATTAATCCCTCTCTTTGTTGAATGCTTTAAAGTAGTTGAAAGAGCCTAAGTATGTTTAAGGAAAATTTGAGTGTGAGGTTTGGGGGATTTATATAATTTGAAAGCAGTGATGAAGAAATCAAAAGATTTCACATTTTTCTATATCTTGGCTGCTATAAATAAAAACCAAGGTTATTGTCAAGAAATCAGAACCACAGAACCTTATCACATTAAGAAATTTGCCAGTCGTAGGAGAGGCATGGAGAGGCACTGCGCTCATCACATGAGTTAAACTACTTCTAGCTATCATGCATAGCTCTTGGTTGAAAAGAGGCAGAAGTGTCCTGAAAGGAGAGAACTCCAGCAATCTGACCTCATCACACTGAGAAATTTCCTCCTTGTAGGAAACTCCAGCCTCTTTTGAAGCATGGAAAGACATGGAGACAGTTACATGTGATGTTGTTTATTTGTTCAGTCGCTTCTGTCTCTTCGTGACCTCATGGACCAGCCCATGCCAGAGCTCCCTGTCGGCTGACACCATCCCCAGATGCTTCAGAGTCAAGCAAGTCACTTCAAGGATACCATCCATCCATCTTGCCCTTGGTCAGCCCCTTTCTTTTTCTTTCCATTTCTCTAAGCTTTCTGGTCTTCTCATGATGTGGCCAAAGTACTTCCAGGGTTGAAAAGAGACAGAAATGTCCTGAAAGGAGGGAACTCTAAACATGGGCCAGCAATCATGTTCAGAGCTCCTACCTCTTATCGCACTTTACTCTCATCTTTACAACTGAAAAACAGGTAGGATGAGAACCATCAAAAGTTTCCTGTCCTGTTTCATTACTCGTCAGCAGTCTCTTGTATCCTATGGGTTTAGGAGCAGAACAATATGATCACATGCAAACAAATGGCTTTAAACTGGATCACTGGCCCTTGTATCCTATGGAGTTTGGTGAATCATAGAATCATAGAATCAAAGAGTTGGAAGAGACCTCATGGGCCATCCAGTCCAACCCCCTGCCAAGAAGCAGGAATATTGCATTCAAATCACCCCTGACAAATGGCCATCCAGCCTCTGCTTAAAAGCTTCCAAAGAAGGAGCCTCCACCACACTCCGGGGCAGAGAGTTCCACTGCTGAACGGCTCTCACAGTCAGGAAGTTCTTCCTAATGTTCAGATGGAATCTCCTTTCTTGTAGTTTGAAGCCATTGTTCCGTGTCCTAGTCTCCAAGGAAGCAGAAAACAAGCTTGCTCCCTCCTCCCTGTGGCTTCCTCTCACATATTTATACATGGCTATCATATCTCCTCTCAGCCTTCTCTTCTTCAGGCTAAACATGCCCAGTTCCCTAAGCCGCTCCTCATAGGGCTTGTTCTCCAGACCCTTGATCATTTTAGTCGCCCTCCTCTGGACACATTCCAGCTTGTCAATATCTCTCTTGAATTGTGGTGCCCAGAATTGGACACAATATTCCAGATGTGGTCTAACCAAAGCAGAATAGAGGGGTAGCATTACTTCCTTAGATCTAGACACTATGCTCCTATTGATGCAGACCAAAATCCCATTGGCTTTTTTTGCCGCCACATCACATTGTTGACTCATGTTTAACTTGTTGTCCACGAGGACTCCAAGATCTTTTTCACACGTGAAGAACAATAGGATCCCATGGAAAGCAATTGTTTTAACCTGGAGCACTGATTTGCTTTCTGGAGAAGACTGAGGCAAAGAAAGTGTTTGAAGAAGGGAAGGATGTTGATACCAAAGGTCCCTAGGAAGCAAAAAATATCCCCTGGGATGACTTATAAATTAGCAAGTCAGGATGCTATGTTAGAAACATCAAGTAGCTGTTTCTGAAAAGCTGCATTATTCACTACGCAAATATGCAATCAAACCTTATTCTTATTCTAAATGGCACCTTTTTTACCTTAAGTGCTGCTTCCAGATACACTTGAATAAACCTATCTCAAGTAGGACAGGAACAAGAATCATCAGATCATATCTGATAGCCATGAAATGCTTATACTTAGGATATGGGTTTCAAGTGAGGCAGAGACACTTTTAACTGACAGTTTTGTTAACCTTGGCTTTTCTCCATCTCAGACAGCAATATAGTCTCATCAAGTTAAGTGATATTGCAAAAAGAAAAACAAAGAAAACTGCTGTGTACTTCAAAGCTAACCATGTACCAAAAAGGGGGAGGGGAAAGGTAGAGATAAAAGAAGAAACAATTACTCCATCAAGTCTTTCACAAGGTTCTACATAAAGCACAATGAGACTTTGGTATCTTGAGGGGTTTGGTTCCAAGGCTCCATGTGGATACTCAAATCCATGAATGTTCTATTTCCATTCCACATAATGGGTATAGTAAAATTGTGTCTCTTATATAAAATAGCATAATCAAGGTTTGCTTTTTGGAATACACACACACACACACACATATACATATACACACACATATGTACACACACACACACACACACACATACAATGCATCCATGGTTAAATCAATGCATGCAGAATCCTTGAATACAAAGGACCAACTGTTGTCCTGCGTAAAAAAAGGGGCTAGCCGTTAGATGGACTAATAACTTCATTTGGTTTCAGGCAGATTCCTCTATTTTTTCTAACTTCCAAAATGTAGAGGTACACTGTATATACAGCAGAGAGATAACAATAAACATGTCTTTTCCAGATGTTGTAATGTCATTTCAAAGAATTATTACCTATGGAATGCACAATGCATTCTAATTCTACATGTGAACATAGATTTTTTTTAACTTACGGAATTTACTTAGATTTCCTAAACCTTTAAACTTGTAATGTTTTTTAAATGTTTAATATGTTTTTAATTTTAATCTAATGTAATTTGGGGGGAGGGGGAATTGTATGTGTTTTGAGGCATTGAATAATTGCCCCTATGTAAGCTGCCTTGAGTCCCCTTCGGGGTAGAGAAAGGCGGGATATAAATAGAGTAAATAAATAAACAATAAACAAACCTGCATAAATTGTTTGGTAAGTTACTCTGGGGGTAAGTGAAGACTTCTCAATAACTGAGCTAAAAGTCCAGGTCCAATATTTACTCCCAGCTATTACAACTTCATGACATGCATTTGCCTGTTTGCATTTAGTCTTCAATTGAGGGATATGTGAAAATCATGTTTTGCTAATTGTGTGAATGGGGCATATGAAAACAAGAGCTGGGGGGGGGGGGGGAGCAATGGCTATGATTACTGTGGACAGTGGTAGTTGTTACTTTTGCTATATAGCTTCTGATATCCAAATTGACTGTATTTGGGTGTTATTATTTTTATAATACACATAATATGATTATAAAACATCAAGAGGGTGGCAATAAAGAGAATCAGAGTTATGAAAAGCAAGTGCTATAAGGAATGTTGAAAAAGCTGGGTGTGTTTAGCATGCTGAAGAGAAGATGCTATGTATACTGTTTTGTTGGAAACCGCCTTGAGTTGCCGATAGGCTGAGAAAGGTGGTATACAAATGCAGTAAATAAATAAATAAATAAATAAGACCAAGGGCCTTTCCAGACAGGCCCTATATCCCAGGATCTGATCCCAGGTTTTCTGCTTTAAACTAGATTATATGAGTCCCCACTGATAGACAATCTGGGATAAACAGAAAACCTGGGATCAGATCCTAGGATATAAGGCATGACTGGAAGGGCCCTGAGAAACAATAATACTCTGCTGTAATAAGAACCACCACAGAGAAGATGGTAAGCCAGTAAGGTTTTCTTGCAAAAATGTTGATTTACTAAACTTTGACAAGTTTGACAACAGAATCAATTCCTCAGGAAGGGTAGGAAACTCCTCTTTAGGGTAGATTTTCAAGTGCAGAATGGATAGCATCTGCTGCAAATGATCTAGCACTGGGAGCTGGATCAGATGGCGTTGTCAAAAACCTACCATGATGACGATGATAAGCAAGCTGTTTTATGGAGCAGGAAGGAAGTGTCAGCCAAAAGGCTCCACAAAACACATTCATTTTTTTCTTTTTTAAATGAATATCAAATAAAAGCAAATGAACAGTGCTAGGTATTAGTAAGTCTTCAAGAAAAGAATTTACTCTGGCTCAATATTTTTCTTGTGGTTTGTGTCATATTGTCATGAGGAATATTATCTAATACGAAGTGTCAGGAATGAAGTGGACTAAGCAGCCAACTAAGTCCTCTATCTTAGACTTTGCAAAAAAACAACAGCCTGAGAAAGAAAGGAAAAAAATTAAAAAGATAAAGACAAATAAAGACAGTTCACTGGAGAAATCACCAACACACATCTCTTCAGCACTAAGCAGGGCTTTGTAGGTTTGAAGGAAAGCATTCATGAGTCTAAGAATAATGGGAAATACAGCAGGTGCATTATTTGTGAAATAAATTATATTTGGTATTTTCATCCTAATTCATAAGCATTAGAATTCTACCAATACACTATGAGCAGTCCAGGGTTACAAACATCCAGCTTACAAATGACTCCTAGTTAAGAACAGTGGCGAGACATGAGGAAATGAGAGAAATCTACTAAATGAAAGGGAAATTCACTCCAGAAAAAGTTATCATGGGGAAAAGGTGTCTCAACTGAAGCTTTATCACTATTTTTTGTTTCCACAACAAGCCAAATTTTTCAAAATCCAATTCTTACAGGGGCAGAAATAATAGTAATAATAATAATAATAATAATACAATAATCCAGTACAACAGCCAGCAGAGTGATCTTGTCTGCTGTGGACTCATCTTATTGTGTTTCAAATAATAATTTTATTTTTGTACCCTGCTACCATCACCCTGCTACTCGGGGCAGCTTACATGGGGACCAAGCTCAGTCAAACAGAGATTAAAATATAACACAGGAAAAACACAAATACAAAACATCATAAAAACATAAACCATCAACAACAACCAATAGCCGAGCATAATGGCCATATACTACACTAAGGGGCGAGGCTGGGCTTGTGCAATACAGCTGCAAGGACAGAACTGACAGGAAAGTGCAGGAGCCAGATGATAAGCCTGGGCTAGAAGGGCCAAGTCAATTAGTGCAATACAACTAAGGGGCAGGGACAATGGTAAAGTGCAAGAGTCAGATATTAAGTTATGGCTAGAAGGGCCAAAATTATCTAGTGAACTAATTAATCAAAAGTAGATTGGAACAGCCATGTTTTTAGGTCTTTTTGGAAAGACGACAAGGTGGACACTAATCTAATTTCCCTGGGGGGAGAGTTCCAGAACTGGGGGGGGGGGGGGGGCACCACCGAGAAGGTCCTCTCCCTCATTGCCACCAACAGCACTTGTGACGGAGGTTAAAGCGAGGCAAAATCTTTTGAACAGGCATGACATTACCTCCCTCTCTAAGTTGGCCTCACAGCCCCAAGCCTTGGGCTCCTATCATTCACCTTGCCCTTTAATCCTCAAGATCTCACCGCCACCTGGTACCTTAAGGTGAAAAATAAGAAAAACCTGTATTGCTTATATGCTTTTCAGAATATTGGACAAAAACCAATCCCATTTATAAAACACAAGAAAGATACAGGAGCCTCTGATTTTACATGTATGTACTAGAAAATCTTATCGTGTTTTTTTTTAAAGAAAAAAATCATTGATAAGTTTTTTCTGTTGCAAGTAGATTTTTTTAAAGCTGTTCTGCCATTCATATGCTTGAAAGTGACAATTCATTTTCTGTCCTTATAAAACATAAAACAGTGACATAAGAACAGTTTCTCATGGGATAAAACAACAAGATCTTATTTTTAAATAATCCAAGGCAATGAAAAAACGCTCTCAAATTCTCTCTCCATAGTATGCTTAAACAGAAGCAAGATTTACAAACAAAATGGGACCTACTCATAACTATCCAATAATTGGCCACTGTAATCGTCACGTCTAATTTCCTTCCAAATGAATCATATCAGAACCCCCCACTCTCTCTCTAGAGTTTTAATTTCAGAAAGCGGACAATCCAGCTTTGCATCAACAGTTGTAAAATTAGTTTTAACTTATTTTTAATTGATTTCTCTTGGCAAAGAATAGACGCTAACTGTTAACTGCCGAGTAGCATAAGCCCCAAGGGCAGATGATAATATTAATACAAGTGGAGGATAAAATGTACGGGGGAAATATTCATTTCAAAGGGAATGGGATGCATCCACTGTTAGGCTACTGGGAAATTTATGAGTTGATCCTAGGCCAGCAACTGCAAAAGCACAGACAAAATAAATGAACTCTACATAGTCCAAGTGTGGGGAGCATCTTGGGCTTTTGATTGGGCTCACTGTTTTGGCCCACAACTTCCATCTGCTCCACCTAGTAATGGCAAGGCATTGGGGAATTTGTAGTCTAAAACATAAGGATAATCCAAAGCACCCTATGATTGACCTAACAGAAGGAAGCCAGAATGAGTCATGACATGATTGGTAGAAAGATTCGCTCGAGTGGAATCAAAATTACTGCATTACATAAAGATTAAATGCTGTGCCAGAGGGGCAAGCACATGGTAATGGGGTATATAGCTGTTATCTCTTCTCCTTTGGGCAGAGTCCCACTATTTGTTTTGCTGTGTACATACAAGTTGGCTCCAACGTACAGCAATATTATCATTAGGGTGTCCTGGCAAGATGTATTCAGATGAGGTTTGCCATTGTCTTTTTCTAAGGCTGAGAGACTCAAAGACGCCCAACGGGCTTCCATGGCTGAATGGAAATTCAAACCATGATCTCCTAGGATCTTAGTCTACACTCAAACTACTACATGATGCTGGCTGCAATTACACTACAGCTGCATAGCAAGTAGAAATTCAACAGAAACAACTTTGTTCCAGTGCCGTCTTATATGGCAAACAACCAGCCTGTTGAGTTCTGTTATTCTGAGCATTTTACGCCAGAAGATGTGAGGCCAAATGAATTGCCAATCCATCCATGCTTATGGATAATAAGTGTGGAGTTTGGAAAAGATACCATTTTGGCCTGCAGCTTCCAAACCACCACCATTACTCCCACCCTTTCCAGCATGCATGCAAAAAAATCCAAAAAAAATTGTTTCCAAGTTTCAAATTCAATCCCCATCCACATAGTATAGTTGTTAGTCCAAATACACACTCAGCCATGAAATGCACAGGCTGACCTTGGAAAAGTCATCGCATCTCAATGTAATGTATCTGACAAGACTGCTGTGAGAATAAAATTGGCACTCACTACACTAATTAAACTTCAAGTAAACAAAAGTAGCAGGAAAGTCTCATGACCATGTTGCATGGAGAGAGGAATTCAGGCCATGGTCCCTACAGAATATTCTCTTTGGAGACATGTGTTATGTTCCAAGGAGGCCCCCACTGGTGCTGAGGCTTTGCTTGAAAGGCACATAAAAGTTTTAGATTGTTTTTATCATGACAAAAATCTTCCTCACTGAAGTCTTGGGTAAACCTCTTGAGGTTTCACAGAGCAATTTCCCTTGCTCTTTCAGTCTTTCTATTTTTTGCTCTTTGTTTTCCTCTTATATGTTTCCTCATTCTCTGCCATTGACAAATCCCTCTACCACTACCATTTTCTCTCTCATTCTTTGCAATCCCGTCTTTTCTCCTTTTCTGACTCTCTGCTACTTTCTTTACACTCTCACTTACTCATGGTCTGCTATCGTATTTCTCCTCTCTCGCCACCCTTCTTTCTCTTTCCCATATCCCCACTTTTGTCTCTCTCAACCTCTGCTGGTCTCCTTTTCCTCTTTTTCTCTCCCCAGGCATTCACAGAAAGGACAGAAAAAGTAGATGAGGTTGGTGCTTCTTTTAGGTTTCCCTGGGACGGACTAGGCTTTTTGCCACTAAACTTATCAAGAAAAGATGTATTTTTAAATAAGAATTAAGAAACAGTACTCACTCAAGGATAAGTGGACACAGATTTTTAGGTTGATTTTTCTTTTACTAAAATGTCTAGAACAGTGGTTCTCAACCTGTGGGTCCCCAGATGTTTTGGCCTTCAACTCCCAGAAATCCTAACAGCTGAAAAACTGGCTGGGATTTCTAGAAGTTGTTGGCCAAAACAGATGGGGACCCACAAGTTGAGAACCACTTGTCTAGACTTATACATGAGTATATTTGATAATTCATCCACTCCAAAATTCACTGTTGTCGGTTTTTTTTTTTTACTGTCTGCCACCCTCTTTTGCTCTCTCTACTCGTAGTTTCTATAGTCTCTTTCTGATCTCTGAGGGATCAGAGTGATGGTTCAAACTTCTTTCCAAAGCTGTTATGGGTTGAATATCTCTCATCCGAAATGCTTGGGACCAGGCATGTAGGCGGGGGGGGGGGGGGGGGGCTTCAACCCCCCCCCCTGAAATTCTCAGGGTGGTCCACGAGAAGGCCTTACTGCTACATTATTTAAACTGTTATGTTTATTCATATCATGATCTGATCGCCATGCTCAATATATCCCATATGCATGGGGCTATTGGGATAATGATACGAAAGGTTTGCTAGGGTAGATCCTCTGCCCCCCCCCCCCCTTGAATCAAACTCAGCCCCCTCCCGAATCAAACTCAGCAACCCCCCCCCCCCCCCCCGAATCAAAATCTTGGCTATGGTCCTGCTTGGGACCATATGTGTTTTGAATATAGCGGGGTTTTTTGTTTGTTTTTTTTAAAAAAGGAATACTTGTATTTATATATGAGCTATTTTGAAGATGGGCCCAAGTCTAAACATGAAATTATGCTTCCTTTATACCTTATACACATAGCATGAAGGGAAATGTACACATTTGAATAGTTTTATGCACAAAACAAAGTTTGCTTACATTGAACCATCAGAAAGCATACGTGTAGCAGGTCAGCCACCAGTGATGACAAATTTGGATTTTTGGGTATTTCAGAATTTTGGAATTTGAGATACAACCTGCATTTACAAAAGCCATACAGTGAAGGAGGTAAGTAGTTTTGCCCTTATTGGCCTCTGAGAGAAGTCACATACCATCACACCTCAGCAGTCATGGTTAAACTTCACTACAACAGAAGTCTATCATCGGAAGCTACAATGGCAGACATAAAATCAGAGCATGACTGAATGCTACCAGAATAATGAACACTGGCTCAAAACCTTCCATCACGCCATGCTTCACAGCTCCAAAAAAGTAATTTTATACGCACTGTCACTCATGGAAAATAATTTCAATGCAATTATTTCCATAAGCCAATATAAAGAACTCGTTTCCCCGCTCTCCTCTCATGACTGAAGAGTTCTCACAAATTCGAGTCCCTTGCCTGGTGAAGCAAGCTGGTAGGAAAGTGAAGCAAAACAAAAGAGGAAAAATGAAAGCGAACAGAGAAGTGGAACAATTTATTTTAGGAAATTAAATGCTTTAATTCTATCAAACTGAGTAAGCCTATTACAACAGTTGCACAATAGATAAGAGAGCAGATTAAAAACAAGAAATAGCACAATTCACTCCCAGCTACTGCATAAAGATGTTTCATTCCTATTATCAGTTTTTCACAGGAAAACCTTTCCAACTCGTTAATCAGAACAGAGAACTGATATATATGCATATCTACATATACACACAGAGAAACACATATACACACAAATGTACAAATAAACACACACACATATATACAAATAGACACATAAATACATGTGTGTGTGTATCTTAATGTCACATTTGTATATGTCCCCCAGTGGCACATTGGGTTAAACCACTGAGCTGCTGAACTTGCTAACTGAAAGGTCACAGGTTCAAATCCGGGGAGCGGAGTGAGCTTCCGCTGTTAATCCCAGTTTCTGCCAACCTAACAGTTTGAAAACATGCAAATGTGAGTAGATCAATAGGTACCACTCCAGTGGGAAGGTAATGGCATTCCATGCAGTCATGCTAACCACATGACCTTGGAGGTGTCTACGGACAATGCCGGCTCTTCGGCTTAGAAATGGAGATGAGCACCAACCCCCAGAGTCGGACACAACTGGACTTAATGTCAGGGAAAACCTTTACCTTTACCTAATCAATGCAGATTTCTTCTATGGAAGCAGCACTTAAGGATTGGAAATGTGTCATTAGTATTTTACACTTATGAGTCTACATTATTTACTTGTGTATAAGCTGAGGGCAGGTTTTGAGGTCAGAATTATGGATTTTGATGTGATCCATGGATAAGCTAATCGTCATTCTGCAGAGAGGGGAAAGAGCAAGAGTCTCCTCAGGGGGGCCATTTTGCCACCACGGCATTCAGAAATGCCAGATTCAATTGAGATTAAAAAAAGGGGGGTCTGTCTTTTTTAAGGTTTTCCTGTGGTGGACAAAGCCCATGCCTTTTACTACTCTACTTAGAGAAAGGTTCCTATTTTGATTGGTGTAGAATACTTACACTGACTGATGGATAAGTCGATCCAGGCTTTTTGAGGCAATGTTTTGGTAAAAATCTCTAGACTTAAACATGAGTATAAGCAGTAATTCTCCATTTCCATACCAAGAAAACTTTAGGTCAAATTGATCTCAATGGGTGAAGGGGATAAGCATTATGCTCAATTCTCACTGAAATTAGGGGAACACATTTCAGCTGTACTGCACTCCTTGCTTTAGTGAAGGTACCAAAAGTACCAAAGTGAAAGGTTACTGCCCACAAGCTGTCTAACAGTCTATTAGAAACAGACAAGAAGAGACAGAATTTAATTTACTAAATCATACTGCAAAAACTTAATATTTACACAAGGAGAATGGATATGGTTTGTTTGTACAAGGAGTACCTCCGGGGGTGTTGAGAGAATTCTTCTGGGATAACACATTTGGCTTTCACATCTAGATGGGTAACAACCTCTTAAAATGCAGAGTCATGAACAGAAAAAGGATCATCTTTGTTGCCTAATAAAGCAAAATGATGATAGCAGAGCAAGACACATTCTTTAATATCACTGGCAGCTATATTTTCAACCACTGAAGTGTCCAAAGTGCCTTTAACGGCAGTCAAGTTAAAGTATGTTACAATAATCAAGAAGGGACAAGAGCAGAAGTAAGAAAATTCTGGTGCTATTTATGCTTTATACTGCATCTCCCAGAAGTTCAAGCCAACATGGGCAACTGTCAAAGAGAATGAGAGTTGTAGTCCAGCAACATCTGGAAAAACATTGTTTTCCAATCACTATCAGCTGACTTTAAACATAAAAGCCTTGCACTGTGTTTCTTTAAGTGGGATACTTGGTTATTGCCAATCTCCTTATCTCACTGTACTCCACAATAAAAAGCTGTTCTTAGGCTTAGGAACAATTTAATATATCACACAAAACGATGGGAGAGATAAGGCAGATAGCAGAAAACTGGGCATCTTGCCTTTCTAAGCAGACTAAAAATCTATTGGTTGAAAACTGAAGCCTGGGACTAACTAGAACACAAACATCTCCTTTTCATTGTTGTAGATATATTTTGCAAATGCCCCTTCAGAAAGGTTTAGGATTTTCAGATCTGAATATCTAACTTGATTTCACATCTTTCACAGATCAATGGCACCACCCTGTGGCAGTTCTTAGGCTTAAAAATGAATATTGGCCTCATTTCATTACTCCATTTCCTTTTCTCTCTTTGTTATTCTTGTTGGTTTGTTAAATCTATTTATATTCGATCTCTCTTTCTCCACAGTCCTCCATCTAGTATGAAAGCGAGAAGTAGTAACTTGTCTAGCTTCATGGCTGAGCAGGGCTTCTGACTTTGGCCCAGGTTTGAGCATCATGAAGCCCTCCAGATGTTGTGGAACTAAAACTCCCAGCAGCTCAAGCCACCACTCCCAAAAGCCGCAAATGGAACAAGTAAGTTCATATTTCCCTTTATCCGTATTATTTTAATACATGCCCTTTGCAATTACAGCAAAATGGTGACCAGCAGAATGGACCTGTTGGAGTAGAATGTCCAGATCCAAGGAAGTCATGCTATCCCTCTATTCTGCCCTGTTCAGACTACACCTGGAAACTAAAATGAGCAAGGGCCTGAAGAACAAGCCCTATGAGAAGTGGCTTAAAGAGCTGGGCATGATTACTTATTTATTTACAATATTTATATACCGCCTTTCTCACCCCTGGGGGGACTCAAAGCGGATTAGTCTGCAGAAGAGATGACTGAAAGGAGACATAATGGCCATGTATAAATATGTGAGGGGAAGTCATAGGCATGAGGGAGCAGACTTGTTTTCTGCTGCCCTGGAGACTAGGACGCGGAACAATGGCTTCAAACTAGAGGAAAGGAGATTCCTAACTGTGAGAACTGCTAAGCAGTCAAACCCTCTGCCCCAGGGTGTGGTGGAGGTTACTTCTTTGGAGGCTTTTAAATGGAGGCTGGATGGCCATCTGTCAGGGGTGCTTTGAATGTGATTTTCCTGCTTCTTGTCAGGGGGTTGGATTGGATGGCCCGCAAGGTCTCTTCCAAAGTTATGATTCTATGACTCAAAGAAGAGCCCCAGAGACTGACTTCAAATCGCTGTGTGAGCTTCAGCTTCTATGGCTCATAACTATATTATATAAAAAATGTTCCCAACAATACTAACTGGAGGTAGCTTATAGTCATCATGACTAGTAACCTCGTATAGCTCTATCTTCCTTTAGTTCATTTAAAATTATTGTAATATCTTCTAAGCTGATGGTCTTCATCATAGCCTTAATTTAAACACAATTTCCCTTTTCTGCTTTCAATTTCCCTTTCTCCTCTCTTTCTTTGCCTTCTCCTTTTATACCCATTTTTCAGGATTGTTCTTCAAAGTAACAGTTCTGAACATTTAACTCTCCATCCAGTAAGAAACTATGGGAGTCACTATCCAAAATAACAGTTGCCTGAGTTTGTCTATTTGTTCCAAGTCCAATATATTCATTGTACTAGCCAAAATCCATGATAAGGAGCTTTAAAAATGCAGAACATCCAAGATAAAATGTACAAAAAGACAATACATGTTTCTAGATAAGTGTTTCTCAACCTGGGGGTCGGGACCCCTGGTGGGGGGGTTGCGAGGGGGTGTCAGAGGAGTCGCCAAAGACCATCAGAAAGCACAGTATTTTCTTTTGGTTATGAGGGTTCTGTGTGAGAAGTTTGGCCCAATTCTATTGTTGGTGGGGTTCAGAATGCTCTTTGCTTGTAGGTGAACTATAAATCCCAGCAACTACAACTCCAAAATGTCAAGGTCTATTTTCACCAAACTCCACCAGTGTTCACATTTTAGCATATTGAGTATTCGTGTCAAGTTTGGTCCAGATCCATCATTGTTAGAGTCCACAGTGCTCTCTGGATGTAGGTGAACTACAACTCCAAAACTCAAGATGAATGCTCACCAAACCCTTAGGAAGGTTGAGAACCACTGTTCTAGATCCTTTTGCCTGACCATGTTATCCCTTTTTGATCATTCTGTCTCCCTCATCTCAACCAATGGGCAGATAAAGATCCTCTGCTTGTCTCAGTCCTCTGTAAGAGCTAAGCCAATCTTTGCTTTGTTGTAATACAAACAGGTCAGATAGGCAAATAAGGTTCCATTTTTCCTCCAAGCAAACTGTGATAAACAGGGTATATATTAGAATACATTACCTGGCAAGCTGGTCTTCATGACATCAATGCCAACCTGACAGTCAGGTTCAGCTGCAAGAACGGCATAATCCCCTTGGTGAGAAACATTGAAGCTGAAATTGGACTCAGCGCTGCCTACGTCATTGGTGAGGACAGGTTTGCCTTTTGAAGTCCTTTGCAATTGTATTTTGTTCCATGGAACATTCAATTTCTCTGCGATTAACTTCCTTATCAGTAGACGGCCAGCCTATGAAGCAAAATGACCAAATGCTACATAAATCACAACAATCCTGTGTTTGAAAAAGCTATATATTAAAAAAACAGCATGTCTTTCAAAAGATATTTGACATCTCATTATGGACCAAAGCTGAACTTCTGTTATCTTTTTAAAAAGAGAATGCAAACACAACATGGACACAATTTTAAATAGAGTACCTGTTCTTCCTCAGAGGTGTTCAGGAAGGTATATTTTCTGTCCTCAGCACAAACATGTGGGGTAATTTGAGTGCATCTACACTGTACAATTAACAGTTTGGCACCACTTTTAACTGCCTATGGAATCACAGGAGTTGTAGTTTGCTGAATCATCAAGACTCTTTGGCAGAGAAGCCTAAAGGCCTTGTAAAACTAAAGCCGCCATTATTCCTTGATGCTTGAGGCCCCTTCCAACTCTCCTATCTTCTGTTTTCATAATGACAGATCTTATTGTATACAATAACAAAACAAGTAAAGATGTAATGCTCAATTTGTCTGGAAGTAAATTATTTCTTACATTTCAGAACAAATATGTCCATAGGCAAAATTCTCAACAGTTTAATAGTACAGGTTGAGCATCCTTTCACTGCAGTTCTAAAATACCTTTCGGATTTATTTATACTCATCACTCACATCCACCACAGCAACTTCACTTCAGGATGTCTAAAGCAAAGAACACACATCTGAAAAGGGGGGAAATGGCCATTGACTATCTGGCATAGCAATTTGGATTAGGAGCTAAATACGAGAAAGATGGTATTTTAAACTGGATTGTGGATGTTCTGGTTCAGTTCATGGAATGCTAGCAAAGAAAAATATAATTGAAGCAGGGTTTTGAAGTAATTTCACTGCATACATTAATTATCTGTAACATGATGCTTTTGGGAATAAAGGCATAACATAGTTTTTGCTATTACCTATAACTCTTCAATGTTAATAATAATAATAATAATAATAATAATAAGGCAACAATAAACATATCTGTATTTAATAATAACTTTATTTTAATACCCCACCTCCATCTCCCTGAAGGGCAGCTTATACATGAATCAAAATGTCCACAGAACATCAAAACAAAACAATCAATTAAAAGCAAAAAAAACCACAATTAAAATAATGTACAACAAAGCATACCAATAAAATAAAACACACTTAAATAAAACATAAGGGTATACAACACCAGCATTAAAAACCCACTCAAAAATGCACAACAAAAACCAATAACCAGAATACTAAGATGGGCATGATCAGGGTATAAAGAGGACTGGGCCTGAGATAGTGCGAAACAGTGTAATCTAGGATCAGGGGATTGGAAGAAGTACAGAGAACAGAGTACTATCTGGCAAACTAGGGACTCGGCATTTATAAGTAGGGATTAGTCATTCTCAAATGCTTGTTGGAACATCCAAGTTTTCAGATCTCTATGGAAGGAGGACAGTAAAGGGGCTTGCCTACTCTCCCTGGGGAGGGTGTTCCAAAATCGGAGGGCCCCAAAAAAGCCCTCTCCCTCGTCCCCACCAGTCATGCTTGTGACAATGGTGGGAGCAAGAGGAGGGCCTCCCCGGTGGATCTTAGAGCTGGTGGAGATAGGTGAGGCCCAAACCCTTTAGGACTTTGTAGGTCATAACCTGCACCTTGAATTGGGACCGGAAACTTATCAGCAGCCAGTGGAGCTGCTTTAATAGGGGCGTTGTGCACTCCCTATAATTAGGTCGTTAAAAGTTTTTGTACATTTACAATAACAAGTATAAATTCATTTTTTAAAGCAATGACTGGTACAAAAACATTAATTTATTTTTAGACTCCGTGCCATTTTCTGGAAGCATCTTAATGTTCAAAGAATGGGAAATATATATGTCTCAACAAAATACACCAATAAACAAATCTAAAAATATATACCGTAGCAGCCTTGGCATCACGGCCGAAAACAAACTGTGCAATGCGCTCCTTCTCCTCTGGCTGAATGAGGCGCATAGCCAGCAGCCAATCCTCACGGCAAGGGACCCAGGCAGTATAAGCAAAGGCCCAACGGATGCTTTCCATAGCAGGTTGCAACAAGGAAATCACAGGGCGCCAAAACATCTACCTGGTAATCTCAAGGAAACATTCACAAATGGGGAGCAAAGCAAAATGTCTTGGACTGGTGCGTTTTGCGTTCAAACAAGATGAGTCTGAATCATAGTCTGAAACCTTGCAGTCTTGTTCCTTCACAACATTGTTAGAAGTCTGAATGGGGTTTAACTCAAAATAGCTTAAATATGAAGGATAGGAAAGTCTACAAATGAAGTCCCTGAATATACAGTGCACTGTTTTTATGCCTGATGAATGCACACTTCATCAGACCCCTTTTTAGGAATTGCAAAGAAAACTGAAAAGTTTTTAGTTGAAAGCCGATTCCAAGCCTTTGAACTCGACATTGATCGTCATCTGTCTGGGATGCTTTGAATGTGATTTTCCTGCTTCTTGACAGAGGGTTGGACTGGATGGCCCTCGAGGTCTCTTCCAACGCTATGATTCTATGAAAGGCCGTTCCAGGTTTTCTATTAAACCTAGTTTGTCACCTTAAGAAAAAGAGCTTGTAATGAGACATCTACATTGCAGTTGTATACAAATGAATGGAAATACACCTCTCACTTTCTATATGGAGCTTTTTCATTTAAAGCATTTAAGGCAAGTTACTATTCCTGTCCATTCTTTCCCAGATACAATGATTTAAACCTTTAAAATCTGAGTCTTGATCTATTAATATAAGGACTTAATCTAAAAATGTAAGTTTTAATATAAGGAATGAACCTAAAACCAAATCTAGTATTATATAGTCTTCATCTAAAAACTATGATTTAATATTTTTACATAAAGACTTTACCTAAGAATCTGGGATTTAATATTTATTACAAGGACCCGGTTTAAAAATCTGACTTAATATGTTGATAAAAGGACTTTATCTGAGAAACTAATACTTAACATATTGATATAAGGACTTAATCAAAGAATCTGAGACTGAACTAATTGATCGGAGGACTTTATCCTCCAATCAATCAAGGTTTTACATACTGATATATGGACTAAGAATCTCACATTTAATATGTCAACATGAAGACTTAATCCAAGAATATGAGACTGAATGTATTGATAGAAGGATTTAATGTAAATATCAAGGACTTAACATATTGATACAAGGAAGTTATCTAAAATTGGTGACTTAATAGATTGATATAAGGAATTTATCTATAATCAGTGACATTATGATATGAGTTTATCTGAAATCTGAGGCTTTATATATGGCTATAAATATGTAATTTTAAAACTTAAAATTTAATATATTAACATAAGGATTTAACCTAAGAATCTGAGACTAAAGGTAATATATTAATATAAGGACTTCATATAACAATTTGAGACTGGATACATTAATATAAGGACTTGATCTATGGATTTGAGATTTCAAACATTAACATAAGAATTTAACCTAAGAATCTGAGACTAAAGGTAATATATTAATACAAAGACTTCATATAACAATTTGAGATTGAATACATTAATATAAGGACTTGAACTAAGGCTGTAAGAGTTCAAACATTAGCATAAGGATTTAACCTAAAAATCTGAGACTAAAGGTAATACATTAATATAAGGACTTAATATAACAATTTGAGATTGAATACATTAATATAAAGACTTGATTTAAGGATTTAAGATTTCAAATATTAACATAAAGATTTAACCTAAGAATCTGTGACTTATGGTAATATATTAATATAAGGACTTCATATAACAATTTAATTATCTAATTATCTAAATATCTTGGTGTCACAAAGTAGCTGCATACAATAACATCCTGTGGAAACTTATTGGCAGCACATGGGCTGCAGACCCAAAATTAGCAAGAACATCAGCCTTAGCCTTTTCTTACTCAACTGCTAAGTATGCCTACCCTGTTTGGCATAGGTCTGCCCATGCAAAGCAGGTGAACATAGCATTGAATGAAACATGCAGAATAATCACCTACACCTGTTAATAAGCTCTACAAGCTAGCTGGCCTTGCCCCCACCCCCCACCCCCGATGTACGATGGGAAGTAGCTGCTAAATGTGAGAGAAATAAGGTTGAACACTGTGAAAGCCATCCACTACATGGCTACCAGCCTCCTCCCAGCAGACTCAAACCAAGGAAAAGCTTTATGAGACCTACCAATCCTCTTGGTGTCCCCCCAGCAACAGCATGGGTATCCCTCTGGGCAGCTAAACCAGGAAACCCCAACTGGATGCCCCCCCCCCCCGTGAGGGTCTTCCTCCAGGGGCAAACCAAGAATGGGCAACTTGGAAGTCCCTGAACAGACTCAGAAGTGGAGTGGGCAGGTCAAAAGACAACCTGGCAAAATGGCACTACCTAAAAGAATCCCATACCTTGTGTGACTGTGAAGCAGAACAGACAACTCCGCATCTGTATGCCTGTCCACTGTGCCCTGCCTCATGTACTGAGGAGGAATTGTTGGAGGCTACAGACAATGCCGTTGCTGTTGCCTGTTTTTGGTCAAAAGATATTTAGCTGCCTGCGCTCCTTCTATTTTTATCAGCTTTATACTAATTTATACAATTTATATTTTTGATACAAAATAAAAATATAACAATTTGAGACTGAATACATTGATATAAGGTCTTGATCTATGGATTTAAGATTTCAAACATTAACATAAGGATTTAACCTAAGAATCTGAGAACTTAATATATTAATATGAGGACTTCACATAACATTGAGACTTAATCTAAGGATTTAAGATTTCAAACATTCATATAAGGACTCAATCTAAGAATCTGAGACTTAACCTATTAAAAAAAGCCAAAGTGAAAACTGTGCTGAATCGCCTCTGATGCAGTTCAGAGAAGACTGAAGGCATAATTAGGCATGGAGGCTCCAAAATACACCAGCCAATTGCAAACTCTCTTCCGCCCGCGTGGTCTGGAAAGATGGACCAATCGGAATTGCGAACCGGCCTTCGCGAACCACATAGAGATAGAAACAGAGAGAACCCTCATCCACTATTCGCTTGAGAATCAGCTTCTCCTACAGCTTTCTCTGTCATTCATTCAACCTATAGCCTGTCGTGACGTCACAGTTTACTTGACTCATGCAGTGGGTGGGATGGTCCTTCTGTTCGGAGGCGGGTTCAATTCCTGATTGACACAAATCTCCACCAGTCACAGTTCACTTTCCATTTGATGGACAGAAGGGGAAGCCAATCGGGAAAAAAGACGCCGGATTTGGGTAATGGCTGCATCTCGGGACCGTCTCTCAGCTCCTGTAGTGGATGCAGGTGAGTTGGCAACGCCGGACAAAAAGCAGAGGCCAGTCTTCCTCGGTTTGCAGGGAGAGTCCCTTCCCGGAAAGGTGTGTATAAGGCCTTAACGATAAGGTCACCGCGATCTACCTTTGGGAGCGAGTTTTGGCTGAGGGAAATAACGGCCCATTTTGGGCGAGCATCCTCGGCCGTTCTGAGCATGCGCAGATGGTGTGCACATGCGCATTATGGTCAGTGAAGCCGCAGTGTCACGTGTCCTCTTCCTAGACTTCAGAGTTTGCCAGAACTGGCATGGGCCAACTTGGGCCCTCCAGGTGTTTTGGACTTCAACGTCCATAATTCCTAACAGCACTCGCAAAGATTATTTATTTATTTCCATCCTGCTTTTCTCATTACATACCATAAAAATAAACATAATCATCAAAATACAATAAATCTAGTGAAAATTATAAAATCTGCAATATACATAATAAATAATCAAGACACATTTAATAGATCAAATCCCTATCTCATATCTATTTATTTTGGTCGTAGTCAAGTCCAATTTCCAGAGGTCAACTAATTAGAACATTGCACACATAAAAATGGGGTTTACAATACTACTCTTCTCCTTTAGGGAAGGCTTACTTCCATAGGAAGGTTTTAACTTGGTTCCTAAATGAAAGTAAGGAGGGAGCCATTCTAACCTCCTTAAGAAGAGAATTCCAGAGCTGTGGGGCCACCACTGAAAAGGCCCTATCTCTCATTCCCACCAATCGCACTTGGGACAGTTGCAGGACCAAGAGAAGGGCCCCTTCTGAAGACCTCAGGGCACATGTGGGTTCATAGGAGATGTGGTCCACTAAGTAGGCCGGGCTCAAACCATTTCCGCATAGTCAAAGCCATGGTATTCCCTGTAGTAACCTACAGATGTGAGAGCTGGACCTTAGGGAAGGCTGAGCGAAGGAAGATAGATGTGGTGCTGGAGGAAAGTTCTGAGAGTGCCTTGGACTGCGAGAAGATCCAACCCCAGTCCATCCTCCAGGAAATAAAGCCCGACTGCTCATTGGAGGGAAAGATACTAGAGACAAAGTTGAAGTACTTTGGCCACATCATGAGGAGACAGGAAAGCCTAGAGAAGACAATTATGCTGGGGAAAGTGGAAGGCAAAAGGAAGAGGGGCCGACCAAGGGCAAGATGGATGGATGGCATCCTTGAAGTGACTGGACTGACCTTGAAGGAGCTGGGGGTGGTGGGGGAGTTCTGGTGTGGGCTGGTCCATGAGGTCACGAAGAGTCGGAGACGACTGAACGAATGAACAACTACAGACTAAAGCCAGCACCTTGAATTGCATCTGGAAACAGACTGGTAGCCTGAGCAGTTCTTTTAACAGGGGAGGAGGTCGTTCCTTACACGTTTCATAGTATATACTTCATAAAAACCAAAATAATTTTATTTAAAATCATTTTGTGCATGAAACCAAGTTTATGTATACGAAACTATTAGAAATCAATGGCAGTGTTATTATCTCAGCCACCCCTGTGCACAGTTTTGGATTTGGAAGCATTTCGAATTTCGGATAATCAACCTGGATAAAGTTCTTTTTTTTTTGGTACATGAAGACTGATACAACATACTGGAGATTTAGGGAAACTGGAATTAAACTATATATTAATAGCAAGGTTTTAGTCCCAGTCTCTACCAGTAGTTGTGGAGATCTTACAGCGTTATATTCAGTAGTATGGTTTCTAAACGAGTTTCAGTGACTAAACAAAAAACAAATAATCCAATTTCTCTTGTTTCTTAACATCCCGATCCTTTGCAGATTTTCTTAGAAATTAGTTGTACGGGCAGCAGAATTCTATGCATTTCTATAAAGAAGTGAACACCGCTCAGTTCAAGTGGATTTATTTCAGGTAAGTGAATGGCTTTCCAAAACAGTTGCACAAAAGCAGTACTAACTGAGGCTCCATTTCCACTGTCATATAATTCAGCTTGAAACTGCATTATATGGTCAGTGTAAACTCATATAATGCAGTTTAATTTAACTGCATTAAACTGCATTATCTGATTCTATACTGACAGTATAATGTAGTTTCAAACAATATTATATGGCAGTAGAAATCGGCCTTCTGAGGCTTTCTCACTTCATATACAGAACTGTTTTCATTCTCTCCAGAAAACATTTTCCAAATAAACTCAAAGCTCTTATTTTTGTAAGAAACATTTCTCTACTGTAGAATAATCAGCTCCTTCCCAAAAGGCTATTTAACCATAATTGCCAGAGCTGCCAATTATTTTATTTTAGTTTTGGTCTTTTTTGAAGTTTTGTTATTGGCTGTTCCAATGAGTGAGGTGTTGTATTTAAGTAGCAACTCTTGCACAGAGGAAGCTCTCTGGAATGCCTCTAAGACTCAGCTTGATTTCACACCATTTCATGCTGGCACCACATTTTTAAAAAATTCAATAGCATAAAAATCTCTCAAACATGCACCCCCCCCCCCACTAATAAAGGAATCCTAACATGTATTATTAATAAATGTTATACTTTGTGAATTCATATCTCAGACTTCCAACAGTTATTTGAGGACTGTGGAAAGCAGTTACTGAATATTTATTATTTTTGTTGTTCTGTCATCTGTCATTTGTGGGGGAAGGTTGCAGTATTTTGTCTTGCTTTTAGTAAACAGAGTGGAGTTATTTCAAGATATAAGGTATAGTTTATATTTGCCTGGCCTAGGATGCTACTTGTCCCAATGGGAAATACGGAGGGGACAACTTTCCCTGTTGAGGTCTTGCACATTGCTGTGTGTCTCAGATGAGAACAATAATCTTTAAAGCTTGTCTTCTAGAAAATGAGAGTGAACGTGGTTAGTATTTTCTTTACAACCCAGTTAACTCTTTTGTCTCCCTTTCCCTGAAAGTGGCCATAGCGTACCCACATGTCTTTGGCACGTCCATTTCTCAATGTCACTCTTGGTCTTCATTCAATCTGACACTACTGATGCCTTTTCTACCCAGTTGCATTACTTTAAATCCTGCAATACATCAAATAGTTTCACAGAAATTCAGTGTGTCCCTCTGAATCCAAACAGAAGAGAAGTGGTAGAAATATAGTAGCATATGCATTCCAAACTTTGGTGAATTATTATAAGCCTTGTAATGAGTATTTAGAATTATTTTAGGTTAAGTGATTCCCAAGCTTTTGCCTGTCCTGGGTTTTGGAGTTTAGATCCCAGAATCCCTTGCTATTGGCCATGTTTATTGGAGCCAATAATTATTTATTATTGACAGTGGAAGTCTGAAACATCTGGGACCTCAAAAATTGAGAACCACTGCTTTTAGCAGTGCTGAAAATAGATGGTACGGAAATTGAAAGGCCATATACCATATGTTGTGCAGGTAACTTTCTTAAAATACTAAGATAAAAATCTTAGATATGATAATTTTATCAATTTTATCTTTGAGATCTGAAAATTATTTCAAGGATAAATAAGTTGAAAAGCGCTAATAATTATTTCCCCCATCTAGTCTAGACACAATAAATAAACAGAATTTACATAAATGTTCAATTACTAAGTTACTGTTAAATCAGTGAGTCTGAAATAGATGGCACTAACAGTAAGATTTAGGCTAATGTGTTTATGCTTTAGCTGAAATCACACAAGAAAACAAATGAAGTAATGTAATTCATACTAGGATGATGAGGTGTAATACAGCAGAAATGATACCCGAAAGCTTTCAAGTTGTTCAAAATCCAAGATATTTTGCAGCATTATGTATCTCTCAAACAAACATAAATTTCAGTTCAGAATATTTTTAGTGGTTGTTTAACTGTGCTCATATAAATGCATACTAATTTCACTATATATAATACATGTTCTCCACAACCACAATCTATTCTTTCATTTCTTTAAAAGATGTTTACCTTCCTTTTCTCCACATTTTCCAGGTGCTTGGGCCGCACTATCTTTACAACAAAATCATGTTATGGAGTCTTTTCATTTTCAAGCATGCGTTTTAAAAATTGCATTATAGTTTTAGTACCTACAGTAGAGTCTCGCTTATCCAACCTTTGTTCATCCAACATTCTGTATTATCCAATGCAGTCTGCCTCCCGCCCGGATGCACAACTGTTTCAATTCATTGAGATGTTTTCGTGCTAAATTCATAAATACAGTAATTACTACATAACGTTACCGTGTATTGAACTGCTTTTTCTGTCAATTTGTTGTTAAACATGATGTTTGGGGCTTAATTTGAAAAATCACAATGTAATTTGATGTTTAATAGGCTTTTCCTTAATCCCTCTTTATTATCCAACATTATCCAACATTTTCGCTTATCCAACGTTCTGCCGGCAACACTCTACTGTATTAGACACTCTACTGCATTAAATTTTCTCTCAAAGCTGTAAGAATAAGTTGAAGAAGACATGGACAACCGACATGACCCCATGAATATCCCAACTTGCAATGGGATTTCAAGTGAGAAGAAAACCAGCTTCTTAGTAGATGAAGGCCATGGCCAGCAAATCTTAAGTGTGCTGCAGAGCTTCAGGGAGCAAAACATCTTTTATGACTTCAAAATACTTGTGAAAGATGAAGTGATCCCATGTCATCGTTGTGTACTAGCAGCATGCAGTGATTTTTTCAGGTAAACTTATTTATAGTGTGGATCTTGTGCATGTAGATATTTTAGTACTGAATTTATGATTTGACATGCAGAAGTCTTGATTTGTATTGACCCATAAAAGTAGGACAAGGACTGTAGTTTATGCAGATATTAAATATAGTCAGTAACATTAAAAACCATGACCTTGAAGCAGGTCACAGTGCATATTGCTTGATATGTAATAACTGATTCCTTAAGGAGAAGTGTTAAAAACCACATGCAACCACATTTTTGGGTTTGGATGAACATTCTCAATTTGCATTGCGTAGAGATCAGGGTGCTTGTGTATCCATGTAATATGTACATGCAGGTAACTTTGAAATGAAAATCTGTTTTGCTGGATTCTGGTATTTATCATTAACCTAAGCCCCCCGTCTACACTGACCATGTAATGCAGCTCAAAGTTAGCTTTGAATTGCAAGGGCTAGACAACAAAGGCCCACAAAAGTGTATGAAAGAATGCCCTTTGTGAACATCAGTGCTCTCTGGTTTGTGTAATACCATCTGGGCTTCAAACTCATTCCAGCAAAACCACTTTTTTCAATACCAGTTTGAAACTGACATAACTAGTCAATGAGAATGTGCCCTAAATTCCCTGTCTGTGCCAATTTCCAATGTAAAACGCCCAGTGAACATTTTTATTGTTATATGGACACTTTGTCATGCAGTTTGTTTAGTATTTCAGATGAAAAACCTTTAACATACCTTGCAACATCTATATGGTTATAGCTAGTAGTGGAGACCCTACAAAGTGTATCTGCCATCCCAGTCTAGTATCCTTGGGATGTATAGATTCTCTCTAAACATTGTCAAAACTATGAGTGTACACCATTTGTTTTTATTTTCTGACCTTTGACCTCTTAAGGATTTAAAGGTACTGAATATGGGTGCATGACTAACTTCCTGATGAATAATGAAAGAGAATTTAACTCTTTAAAAATGCTACCACTTCTTGATTTGTTTTTGTAAGACTTCTAAAAGACTTAAAGTTGGTTTAATTGCATGTTCAGGATGGAACCTCAGCATTGTGGTGTCCAAAAAATCCTAGAATCTGAGCAGCCTTAGTTGCGGCTGAATGACAAAATCTGAGCTGAAGGAGTAGTTTTGGAGTTGCTTGGGGTTACATCTAAACAAAATGATCAGGTGGAATTGCCATGAGTGATCCTGAAGGAATCCTTTGAATACTGCTTTGTGTGTTACTCAGATTTGTTTATGAAGATAGATAAATTTTCCCATCAAACTCTGAAGTCACTTGCAATTCAAATCCTGGGCTAAAATTATTATTCTTAACTAAAGTTAGCGAAAGCATGATGGGATGAAATCCTCTCTCCTAATTAGCAATTTTTTGTTTCATTAGTTTAATATATATTCACCAATTTATTAATTTATACAAAGTTTTTTACTCTTTACCTTGCTCTAGTAAAGTTTATGTTTTTTCTTCGATTGAGTTGACACAGATATTGGTGATAACTGACCATATGTTTATCTTCTGTTCTGTTGTGTTTTTTAAATTCTAGGGCAATGTTTGAAGTTAACATGAAAGAAAGAGATGACGGAAGTGTTACTATTAGTAATTTATCACCCAAGGCAGTAAAGGCTTTCCTAGATTATGCCTACACTGGAAGAACTGAGATAACAAATGATAATGTAGAAATGTTCTTTCAGCTATCATCCTTTCTTCAAGTTTCACTCCTGTCGAAAGCTTGCAGTGACTTTCTAATTAAGAACATAGATCTTGTAAATTGTTTGCAATTGCTATCCATTTCTGAAAGTTACGGATCCACGCAGTTGTTCAACCGTACACTCGAATACGCACGCCAGCATTTTTCCTTGTTGCTCCAGTCAGCTGATTTCTTGGAAATGCATTTTGAGATATTGCAGAAGTGCCTAGAAGCTGATGAGCTGAATGTCCCTGATGAGGAGTCTGTGTTGAAGGCTGTCTTTTGGTGGACAAAACATAACTTGGAAACAAGACTGAAACGCCTTCCTCAGTTGATGAAAAAAGTAAGGTTACACCAGTTATCTGAGAAGACACTGCAAGATGTCTTGCAGTCTGAAACACAGTTACTCAAAAGCACTGGCTGCTCAACATTAATCAAGGAGGCTATTAAAAATGTGCAGGATTTCAGTGGGCTGTTTGTAGATGCTCGTCCTTCTACAACAGAGAAGTATATATTGGTTCACAAAAATGAAGAAAATGGGGTACACAGGCATACATTCTGCTATAATATTAAAACTGATCAGTGGAAGGAACTGGCACACACAAACATAACTGATCTGCCAGGATCCAGTTTATGTAGCTATGGTGAAAAATTAATTATAACAGGTGGATGTAAAGGAAACTGTTTTCGGACTATTAGACTACATATTGGTGAGACATTTCATGATGCTACCAACCAAACGTGGTGTTACTGCCCAGCAAACGATAGTTTGTCATTAGTTTCACCCATGAAGAAGCCAAGGACAATGCACACATCTGTTGTGACTTTAAATCAATTGTTTGTGATAGGAGGAAAGACAAGGGCATCTCAGGAAATCAAAAGTCTATTGGATGTTGAGGCATATAGCCCTCTCTCTAGAGAATGGAAATCTGTGAGTCCTTTACCAAGGGGAATCTACTATCCAGAAGCTAGTGCCTGTCAGGATATAATTTATGTGCTTGGTTCTGAAGTAGAAATTACCGATGCCTTTAATCCATCTCTTGATTGTTTCTTTAAATACAATGCCGCAGCTGATCAATGGTCTGAGCTGGTAGCAGAATTTGGACAGTTCTTTCATGCGACATTAATCAAAGCTGTTCCAGTGAACTGCACATTATACATATGTGACCTTTCCACCTACAAGGTTTATAGTTTCTGTCCAGTGACCTGTGTTTGGAAAGGGGAAGGTTCATTTGAATGTGCCGGTTTTAATGCAGGAGCAGTTGGGATAGAAGATAAAATTTATATCCTTGGTGGTGATTATGCTCCTGATGAAATCACTGACGAGGTACAAGTCTATCATAGCAGTAGGTCTGAATGGGAAGAGGTTTCACCTATGCCAAGAGCCCTGACTGAATTCCATTGCCAGGTGATTCAGTTTAATAAATACAGGGACCCATGGTTTGCAATAGAGATATGAAAGGAAGTTTCAATTGTAAGCAACGGCACAAGTTTTGTTTTTTTTTTTACTTTGACAGCAATGCACATGGAGACACAATCCACCAAACACAAATTCTGCTTTTTGCATCCTTCATTATATATTAAAATACCTCTTTCTGAACATTTTCCAAATGATTGATCATGATTTGGAGAATAGTCCTCAAGTGTTTGATACTGAGTGTTACTGTAGTAATTTCTACAGTCAGCAAATCTTCCTGGATTCTATCTTACATTTTCAAATGTAATTGTTCCCACTTTTTGGTTCATACATAAGCAGTATTATATGATTTGGTGGACTTTTACATTAACATAGTTTTAGGACAGAATAATATTGAATTACAGAATAATATTGAATCAGTATACTAGTGTACATACTTTAGATACAGATATTTATTTATTTGATGTCCTGAGATGGAATTCAAGGAGGTTTACAATAATATTTAAAACATTTGACTAAGACATTACAAAGGTTAAAAAAAAATTAAATAACAATATTTTGAAAAATGAGTACAAAGTTAAAAGCATTTAAATATATTTTGAACATAATTTCCAATAAAAAGTTTAAAATACAGCACACCACTTCACACACACATCATTAATCCATAATTAAAATGCCTAAATAAAAATATCTTCAGTGTAAAGAGAGCAGGGAGACAACCAAATTTCCTTCAGAAGAGTGTTTCACTGAGAAGTGTACATTTTACCCAATGTACCTGAAAAACGGATGGAGTGGTTTTAAAAACCTCTCCTTTACAGATGTTAAAGCTGCCACTGGCTTGTAAAGGGAGACTGAGTCTTTCAGATAGTCTAGACCCAAACTTGGGTGAGGCTTTGAAGGTCAAAACCAGCACTTAATTTGACCTGGAAAAAGACTGGAAGCCAACATGTTTCAACAGGAGAATCCTATCATGGTAACCAGCACTGATCAAAAGCCTGGCTGCAGTATTTTAGACCTGAAGTTTCTCAAAAGTTTCCAAAGGCAGCCTCATATACAGTAGATAGTTCAAGCAAAATGTATCAAGGTTTGTATTGAATCTGAATTCTCAAGAAATGAGTTTAGCTTGTACGCTAGTTATAACTGCAAATGCACTCCTCAGATCTTGAGTTCTTGCCAAAGCTGTGAACCTGAGATTTCAAGGGGAGTGTAACTCCATCAAGCACTGTCCAAATCCATCTTGTTTCAGTAGTGTTTTCCATAGAGGAGGGGGACTGAGCCCAAAAGTTGAAAGCTTTTTCTAGAGATAATTATGGTAGTAAAAACTGGCAAATTAAGGTGAAATCCAGGAAGCAACAACTTAATCATTATGCTGAATTGCTTGTTTCTGAACAGAATCTTAATTTGATATTGATTGCCTCATTAGGTACTGAACAGAATTTCAACAACATTGAAGATTTAGGAAATTTGGAATTTTTAAAATAACTCAAGCATAATTGGCTGAATCGGTTTGTTAGTTAGTGTTGGGGTAGCCAGCTGTAAATAGTAATAATGTCTTTAATTGGATTCATGCCAGAAGTTGAATCTTATTCATCTGGTTGTTGTATGCCTTAAAGCCATTTCCAATTTATGGTAACACTAAAGAGTTTCTTGGTGAGATTTGTTCAGAAGTGTCTGCCCTTCCTCTTAGATTAGTTGTTCTCATTAGTAAACTGGCTGGGATTTCTCGGAGTTGTAGGCCAAACACCTGATGACCCACAGGTTATGAACCACAGACTTAGGCTAAGATAATATCACATGCCTACGGTCACCCAGTGGGTTATTATGGCTGAGCAGTTTTCAGTGTGTTCTTCAGGGTCATACTCCAGCGCTCAAACTACTGAACAATGCTGTAGCAACAGTCAAAGATGAAAATTAAGAAAGGGTCTTTATGCTTATCCAAGTGGTAGTGAGTATGCAGTAAAGCTTTTATTTGCTATATAATAAGTAAAAGTTATAGAAAGCTATATGGAAATATTTTATCAGGGCTTTCTGCATTAAGATATAGCAAACCACTTTCATGTAAAAGCATGAAGGACATTTCTTAGGTCAGTGATAATTATATTTATACTTAATTTTTATGTCATCTTCATGTTGCTCTCAGCACAGAAGGATTAGGTTATATATAATATGATGTTGATTTTCCTAGTACTAACAGAAAGGATAGCTGATCCCTGCAGAAAGCAGCTTACAGACACACTACAAAGAAATTTGTGATATGCAAGCACCTGCTTTTGGAAGCTATAAACCTATGCATATTTAACAAAGAAAATGCCTTGCTGGAATCCAGGAAATTGCTTCTGATTAGTATTCTAAGAATAAATTGCCAGAGTAGTACCACTGAAATTAATTCATCTGGTCCCATTAAATAAAAAACAACCAGGTTTAAATAAATAACAATAATTGTAGAATATGCCGTTTTAACATGCACTCATTATCTATGATACATCACAAATACCATTAAATCACTAATCTGATGCCTGAGAAATCTTAATCTGAAGTTTATGTGGGCTAGAGAATTCATGTGGCAATAGTTTATCTGGTAGAACTTCTCAAATGTATTTATGAAATCATTTCTACAAAACTACTTATTAGTTCATCAGTATTGTACAGGAAATCTTGTATTGCACCAACACATAAAATAGAAAAGAATAGTTAATTTTGTAAGGCTGCATTCCTCTGTGTACGTACACTTGAGTAAACTTGCAGTAAGATTTTTTTGTTTTGCTATAAACATATTACAAGAATCTAAGCACAAAATACCAGCAAGAGGCTGAAAGATGCGCAATAAGAATATGTCTATTAAAGAGTAAATATTATCTAGCAGTTTCACCAGTTTATGGTTAGGAGTTGAATAGGCTTTGTAGGTATGTCCTGAGGACATTGGTGAGTATTTGGGAATTGTTTTTGCTTTTCCTCTGAACCTCAGAGCTTTCATGATCTATCATAAATTACTTTTTTAAACTGTCAAACTGCTTTTTGCAACTAAGGAGTTTTTCAGAAGCAGTTGTCATGATGAAATAGTAAGCAGAAGTATTACGTATTTAAGAAAGATAAGCACAAGGACATGCTGGCTGTGAGAATCCAATTTTGCCATTCGTTGGATCTCAGTCTGCATTGCAGTGGTTTGAGTGAATAAATTGCATGTCAGTATATATGATATTATTTGCACTAAACAATGTAATTCCACCAAAATAGTTCTACTTATCCAGGAATTGTATTTTAAGTAAATATAATACATGGCATGACCTAATGAACATTAATGAAATGTATGCGATTATCACTTATCTATTTGCTAACCTAAATATTATTATAATGGAAATTATTTTCCACCACAAATGCCAATGTTAATGTAAGTAGTATTTTTTCAGACTGCTCTACCACATATACGCAGGAGATAATGGGAACACTTGACCAAGTTCTCCCTGTTGTAACAAATGTCACTTTATTTGTAAATGTAACTAGTATTATCCTGAAGAGAGAGAAAAAACATCTTTAAAGGAATGCAATTTTATCATATAAGACAGAAAAAGTATACTTAAAATACATAAAAATAAATGTACAAAAAAGTGTACGTACTGTGACCAAGGGTACATCTACACTAGAAAGAACCCATTTTAATTTTCATGGCTATCCTGAAAATACCTCACAAGTCTTGTCTTTATGTTTTGTCGTTGGGTAAAGAATCCTGTTCTCTTTACAGCAGTATGGTTAATTCCCAGGATTCCATCTAGGAATTTTGGTGGCATTTACAGTAGACACAGAAATGAAGAAATTTGCTAGGAAAAAAAATCAACCATTTTTTTAATAAGCTTCCAACGTTTTTTCCCAGTACTTTTAAAACAGGCAGTTTAGGGGCAGAAAAGTATAGGATTCCAAATATTTGTTCCTTGAAGTAATTGTCAGAACAAAACTTTATAGCAAGTCTGAAAAACGTATATTCTTGGATACTTTTTAAACAAGATCTGATCCAATGTTACAGGTATAAGCAAGCAAAGCTTCCAAGATCGACTTCGTTTTGCCTTAGAAACCCAAGGTATAACCACCAGAGATTGGTGGAAAAGATTATTTGAATTGGGATCTCTGAACCCAGAATTTGTTTTGAGTATTAGAACTGGACAAAGTTTGCAATCCTTGTAACACCAGATTCAACAGTACAAGAAGGGAGGATCAAATTTGGATCATTTTGTTACAGAAGTTGTTAAAGAGTTGGGTGCAGGAATGGACAAACCTACAAGATTTCGTTTCTCCATTTAGATTTTTATAATCTTGACTTCTTTTTACTCAATCTATGAAAATATTTGTGAATGTAGTACTGAACCAATGAAAGTCACACTCAAACCAAAGTAAGGATACAGTTGTTCCCAATATGGAGCATATCATGTTGTGTTTATTTGCCATATAATTAGTGAGGGGTCTACCAAGAAAGATGATGACCCTAGCACAAATATGGGTGAATCCATAAAAATTAAAAGCCATATTTTAAAGACGGAAATACACAAAGTCTTTTCCTGGGCAGTTTTCTTCCACAATTCTTTCACTTGTTCCACAATTCTTTTCATCCAATCTATGTAGAACCCTGCAAAACTTGGATCTCTGACCATTATATGAATCTGACCATTATATGAATCAAAAGAAATTCTCAATGATCCATACTAGAGAATCAAAAATCTTCAATCTATTGCAAATTAAAACAGATCTGTCATTCTACCTTCTGCCCATACTTGAATTCTTGTCTCTGCAAAAAGAAAAGCAAGTCTTAACATTTATTTGCCTGCTTTTCTCCCAATATGGGAACCAAAGAAGCTTACAATGCCAGTAATAATATTTGGATATTTCTTTAATGTGTTAGTCCCTTGTGAAACAATGAGGAGGTAATAGTGTTTCCTTTCTAGATTAAAAAAAAGGATCAATATATTGTGGCACCTGAAAGACAAACATGATTTATTTGGCTATAATGGTTCACTGACTACTTTTCTACATTAGCCTTGCATCTGATGGAAGTAGTTGAAGTCCACAAAAGCTTGTAGCAATAAAGGTATCACAAGATTGTGTTGTCATTATGTTGAAGAACATTAGCAATGGTAATAGGAGCATTGGAATGTTTTTTAATTTGCATAATAAAGCCACTGAACACCTGAATTTGCGTTTTATACTTCTGGTGTATCTCGTCTTATAAAAACCACCTTTATGCATTTTAATGTCGCAGTTTTCTATACAATGCAGAACAAAGGCTGCAAGTCTCAGGCCCCTTCTACAGAGCTGTATAAAATCCACATTTATATGGCAGTGTGGACTCACAATAATCCAGTTCAAAGCAGATATTGTGGTTCTCAGCTGAGCTTAATGTCATGTTCTAAGCATCAAGACAAAGGTGGGCAACTGGAAGGTTGGGGACTGCAATTGTACCCAGAGGGACCTTGGAGGTTTGTACTTGTTTCTCAAGGAAAAACTTGTTTTATTTCAAACATCTTTGGGTTTCAAAAAAGGTCTAAATTGGCCCAAGAAACCACAGAACGTAGTAGCATGCATCCTGCAATTCCTAGTGCACATTTTGGGGAAAATATTTTTATTGCAAAAAAATCTTACAGCTGTTTTCGATGCCAGGGAGCTCCAAACTTGTGGAAATACTCTCCATGCTCCTAGAGTACATATTTGTTGGGAGGGGGGGATGCCAAAAAGAATTTATGGAAGACACATTGGAACACAAAAAAGGCCACCAGGAACATGCATTTTGCCCACCCATCAGTACACCACTGGAGAAATTGTACTGTTTAGCTGACATAGATTATTCTGCCCATGATTATCAATTCCCCATCTGATCCAGTTCTTTTATCATGGACAGCCCTTTCCATTAGTTGACTTGTGTGTAAATGGATCTTGTACCGCATTAGAGATTAACTGAAATAATGAAGTTGGTAACATGCTTTCATAGACATAAATTGTATTAATGAAACATGGGGACACAACATACTGTAAAGGTTTTGTTCATTAAAATCTTTCATTTATGTTTTTAAATACACACACACAGGCAGTCCCCAAGTTACGAACAACATAGGTTATTTAGGTTTGTTCTTAGGTTGAATGTGAATGTACGTTGGAATAGATACATTTTAAAGTGAAATTATGATTATTACATTACCCTGCTTATCTCTCCAGAAGGGGACTCAAAAGTGGCTTAACATAAAAGCATTAGTACACAATTTAAAATATACAAATATACGAACATTAAAACAGAATTAAATATAAATAGTATTAAAAATTCAGTTAAAAATCATTTGAGCATATTCAATGCATATTCAAAGAAATTCCAGACATATATAAGCTTTGGATTTATTTATTTTTATTTATTTACATTATTTATATCCTGCCCACATCAGCCTGCAGGCGACTCAGGGCGGTCTACATATCGGCACAATTCAATGCCATCAATACATACATTCAAAAACAAAAAAAACAATTAAGTGCATTTAGACAAAAAAGAGTGCAATATCAGTTTAAAAAGATAGCATACGGAAGGTGTTTGTTTTGCTGTCTGTGGCCCTGTTCAGAAATTTTCCTCTCACTTTCTGTCCCTGTGATAATTGGATTTTGAAAAATTTGGCTTGGTGTGGAAACAAGGATTGGCGAGAAGGCTTCAGTGGAGACAACTTTTCCCCATGATGAGTCTTTCAGGACTGAATTTCCGTTCCTAGGGGTAGATTTCTCTCACATCTTCTTCAGAAGGTGAAATCTTCTGAACAGAGAGCAAAACAAGCGTTACAGGGGTTTAACCCTTCCCTATTTATTTCCCAAAGCTATATAATGTATATAGATAGATAGGCTGGTTGTTGTTCATTCGTTCCTGACTCTTCGTGACCTCATGGACCAGCCCATAGACTGGAGTTTCACTTAAAAATGTACTAGTTCCATCTTACCTACAAATCCAACTTAAGAAGTCTACAGAACCTATTTTGTTCATAACTTCAGGGCTGTCTGTATACATTTTAATGATCTTCTATTGTATTTATGTACAGTATTTTAACTATGTTGTACCCTGCTCTGAGCTGTAAGAAGAGCCAGTTAACAAATACAATTATTATTATTATTATTATTATTATTATTACAATTATTATTGATGATTATGAAAAGTATACACCATCAACAGCAGTTTTTGGTTGTTTTACTATAAAGAACTACGTATATTTATTTATGTATTTACAACATTTATATGCTGCCCTTCTCACCCTGAAGGGGACTCAGAGCGGCTTACAAGATATATCTACATACATTATATTATTAGCATAGTACAATATCAGTATTATATATTACTATATTGTACTATACCATTATATTGTAATATTATTAGTACATGTAATTATATATATATATATATATAATATTACATGTAATATAAAATGTACAATTATAATATATTATTAGTAGTATTATATTGTATTACATTATATGTATATACATATATTACATTACATTACATCATATTATATTATATTATAAGCATAGCACAGGAGACAAGGTGGAGCTGTCTTCTGGCCCCCTCTCTTTTCACTCTGGCCCAAAGCAGCAGTTGGTGCTGGGAGGAGGGGTCCCCTACTGATGACATATGCAGGAGACAAGATGTGTATAATGATAATATTGTGCTATGCTAATAATCTATTATATATACGCATATATTAATAATAACAATAATAATACAGTGTAATACATGTTGGGGGAAGCAACCTTCTCAAGCTTCCTCTAGATGTTTAACTGTATTGTAATGTGTTGTCTTATAACCTGAAGTATTATGTCTTATTTAATTTGCAGTTTCCTTATCTCTATATACCTAAAGTAATGGGAGGGGCTGCAGGTTACGTGACTGACTCAGTGACAGTTTAGAATGTTCAGGTTTAAACTGGATGACAGTTAGAGAATGTCAGTTGAGCCTTGAGCCTGTTAGGGAATGTCTCTTGGGGAATGACTGTTAAGAGAAGTGTATTGACCCCTGAATAAGCTTGAGTATAGAAGTCTATCAAAGTGCAGAAGCTTGTGTTAGGAAGTTAGAAACTGCTGAGGCTTGCGTTTTATTTGAAAGTAAACGCTTATTAAAGAGAGCTGTATAATGTAACATAGTTTATGAAGAAACTGTGAAAGATTGTAAGTTATATACCGCTCTATTTCCCCGAGGGGGACTCAGAGCAGTTTCCAAGCAACATCACCAAAACATACAAAGTAAACACCATAACAAAATTAACAAAACAACATAAGCATGAAATTATCACAATTACACATATATATTAAAAATAATCCTGCCTGTTCAGAGCAATTAAAAGGCTGTGCCGAGGCTAGTGCAAGATGCAAACTCTTTGAAACGTTACTGAAGTTTTTGACCATTGACAAGAAATGTGTATCTTTAAATACATAAAGTTATCAGTAAATAAAACTTGTTATCTTTAGACTGTCTGCTGAAAGCATCAAACAGAAACACAATATCTACATACCTAGCGATCATCTATTATCAAATAACTCTGCTAACACGATCGGATTGTGATACTAACAGTTCATGATTTATACCCGATGGTCAGTGATGCTAATAGGTCATGATCAATTATCCCCAATTTTATTTATTTATCATGTCAGAAGCAAGTTGAGAGTACAGTTAAAATGCATTTAAAAACAAAGTTTTTTGAAAAAAAGCTGGCATTATGCTAAATGTCCAATGACCAGAAGCTGGCCACTTCGAGTGCCTCTGGTGTTGCTATAAGGTGGTCCTCCATTGTGCATGTGGCAGGGTTCAGGTTGCATTGCAGTAGGTGGTCTGTGGTTTGCTCTTCTCCACACTCGCATGTCATGGGTTCCACCTTGAAGCCCCATTTCTTCAAGTTCGCTCTGCATCTTGTGGTGCTAGAGCGCAGCCTGTTCAGAGCCTTCCGAGTTGCCCAGTTTTCTGTGTTCCCAAGAGGAAGTCTCAGACACTGATTAAGGTGCTGGGTTTTAACCTGCCATTTTTGGATTCTCGCTTGCTGAGGTGTTCCTGTGAGTATCTCTCTCGATCTTAGGAAGCCGTTTCTTGATGTAAGCCATTGGCATGCTGGCTGATATCCGAACAAAGGGTGGGCTGGAGATGTCACTACCTTGGTCCTGTCATTATTGGCTGCTACTTCCTGATGGATGTCAGGTGGTGCAATACCAGCTAAACAGTATAATTTTTCCAGTGGTGTGTATATTATAATATAATACAGGGGTCCTCAAACTAAGGCCTGAAACGGCTTGAAAGCACACAACAACAACAGTCCTATCTCATCAGCCAAAAGCAGGCCCACACTTTCCACTGAAATACTAATAAGTTTATATTTGTTAAAATTGTTCTTCATTTGAATTATTGTATTGTTTTTAAGTGTTTATTGCTCTACAAATAAGATATGTACAATGTGCATAGGAATTCATGTTTTTTTTCAAATTATAATCCGGCGCGCCAACGGTTTGAGGGACTGTAGCCTAGCCCTCTGTTTAAAAAGTTTGAGGACCCCTGATATAATACATGCGTGGTGACGGCCGACAGGGAGCTTTGGCATGGTCTGGTCCATGAGGTCACCAAGTTGGAAGCTACTGAACGAATAAACAACAACAAATATAATTGTTATTATATATATTATAGTTTTTGTGCATATACACACACACGTTTGTACATATATACACACAAATATATATATAATTTATTATATATAATTTATTGTATTTGTGTGTATATATTGTAATTATATTTATATATAATTTGTATACATATAAATACAAATAATATAATATATATACATATTACAATTATGTATATATATGTATTATATTATTTGTATTTATATGTATACAAATTATATATATATATATATATATATATATGGAGATAAGACGCCACCATGACAGGGCAAGGCAAAAAGGCCTAATTATATGTATTATATTATTTGTATTCATATGTATACATACACACACACACATATATATATAATATGAGATAAGAAGACGCCACCGTGACAGGGCAAGGCAAAAAGGCATATATATATATACATAATTGTAATTATATATATAATTACAATTATGTATATATATGTATTATATTATTTGTATTTATATGTATACAAATTATATAATATGAGATAAGAAGACGCCACCGTGACAGGGCCAGGCAAAAGTCGGGAGCCTCACAGATACGCCCATCCCTCCTTCCTTCCCGCCTTCGCCGCCATGTCTCCTGACTCCTTCTCCTCTGAAGGCGCCGACCAGCCCCTCGGCCTCGCCCTGCCCTCCTAGCCAATGAGAACACCCTGACTCGATGACGAGCAGTCCCTACAACCAATAGCCAGCAGCTCCAGCGAAGGAGGGCGGGAGGTAAGGTCTAAGGAGCGAGCGCTGGGGGGCGGGGAGGAAGATGAGCAAAGTTGCGCGAGTTGGGGGAGAAAAGGGGGCGGGGTGCGAGGGAGTCGGTTGGAACGGTTGGCGGGGGCGGGGCCGGCGCGAGCGGCCTCTGCCCAATGGGAGCGCCGCGTGGATGGGTGAGTGACAAGCGGGCTGGGCGCCGGAAGGGGGAGAGGGTCAAAAGGCCGGCGTTGCGCGCAGGTGAGTTGCTTTGGCGCGGCAGAGGGAAGGAAGGCAGGAAAGGAAGGAAGGAAGGAAGGAAGGGGAGGAGCCGCGGCGTCCGCCTGCCTGCGGGTTAGTGCGGGTTTGCGAGGGGAAGCCGGGCTTCCGTCTCTCCTCTTGGCTCCCTTTCTGCTCATGGGCTGCCTTTCCCCTCCGGCCCGTGACGTGTGCTGCCGCCTCCGCCGCCACCTCTCTCCTTCAATATGGATGTCCAGCGCTGAGGAGACTGGCCTTTCCCGCCCACAGGCCTTCAGTTCCAAGGAGTGGGATGGCGCCTCCTCCTCCTCCTCCTCTTCGCCCACCTCTGCGCTCCCAGAAAGAAGTGGGGGCGTTTTGGGGTGACACCATTTTACTTGATAAGAGTCTATATGTATTTTATGCGTGTTGTGTGTTTTTAGTGGATTTGCTTTGGAAATGCTTTGGGGCAGAATTTAGTGAATTTATTTATGTATGCTTACATTTAGTTAGTTCTCCCTCTCTCCCCTCCTCAAGCTATGTTGAGCATCCCTTATCCAAAATGTTTTGGCTTTTGGAATTCCCCTATTTCCATATCATGTAGATGGGACTCATAGAATCAAAGAGTTGGAAGAGACTTCATGGGCCATCCAGTCCAACCCCCTGCCAAGAAGCAGGAATATTGCATTCAAATCACCCCTGACAGATGGCCATCCAGCCCCTGTTTAAAAGCTTCCAAAGAAGGAGCCTCCACCACACTCCGGGGCAGAGAGTTCCACTGCTGAACGGCTCTCACAGTCAGGAAGTTCTTCCTCATGTTCAGATGGAATCTCCTCTCTTGTAGTTTGAAGCCATTGTTCCGCGTCCTAGTCTCCAAGGAAGCAGAAAACAAGCTTGCTCCCTCCTCCCTGTGGCTTCTTCTCACATATTTATACATGGCTATCATATCCCCTCTCAGCCTTCTCTTCTTCAGGCTAAACATGCCCAGCTCCTTAAGCCGCTCCTCACAGGGCTTGTTCTCCAGAGCTTTTATCATTTTAGTCGCTCTCCTCTGGACACATTCCAGCTTGTCAATATCTCTCTTGAATTGTGGTGCCCAGAATTGGACACAATATTCCAGGTGTGGTCTAACCAAAACAGAATAGAGGGGTAGCATTACTTCCCTATATCTAAACATTATGCTCCTATTGATGCAGGCCAAAATCCCATTGGCTTTTTTTGCCGCCACATCACATTGTTGGCTCATGTTTAACTTGTTGTCCACGAGGACTCCAAGATCTTTTTCACACGTACTGCTCTCGAGCCAGGCATCATATCTTTGCATTTCGTTTTTCCTGCCAAAGTGGAGTATCTTGCATTTGTCACTGTGTTAATGATTGTATTTCTTCCATTCTAAGACACACTACACACACAACAATGTAAGTATGTCTATAATGAGGTGTATCTTACAACTGGAGGTGTTTTGTTGGTAGTGTGCATCTAAACCAGGCATGGACAAACTTAATATATTAAATTACAATAATTACCTGTATATATAATAATAGGCAGTGTTTGTATGTGGTGGGTGATGTATGTATGTCGCAGCTTTCTGATTGGCTACCACTTTCACAGGCAACTGCAACCCCCACAAATAAGGAATCTGGACCCAACTTATTTATTTATTTAGCAGTTTTGTATACCTGTCTTCTCACCTCCGTTCGAGGGACTCAGGCAGGTTTCCAACATCAATATTACAGACAGTCATTAAAACACCATATTCTAAATCACACTAAAACATTAAAATAGCAAAATACAATCATATAATTACAGTGGTCAGTCGTCATCAAAAATCATTATTCATCGTGATCCATCCATATCACAGGATCATGGCTCATTCGTCGAATGCCAATCCCCAAAGCCAAGTTTTCACCTGTTTCCTGAACGTTAAGATAGAAGGGGCAGTTCTGATCTCCAGTGGAAGGGAGTTCCAGAGTCGAGAGGCCACCACCGAGAAGGCCCTGTCTCTCGTCCCCACCAGCCGCGCCTGTGAGGCCGGTGGGATCGCGAGCAGGGCCCCTCCAGACGATCTTAGCAATCTTGATGGTTCATAGGGGAGGATACGTTTGGACAGGTAAATTGGGCCGGAGTCGTTTAGGGCTTTATAGGTTTAAGACCAGCACTTTGAATTGTGCTCGGAAGCTGACTGGCAGCCAGTGGAGCTGGCACAACAGAGGAGTAGTATGCTCCCTGTACCCCGCTCCCGTTAGTAGTCTGGCAGCTGCACCTTGGACTAATTGAAGCTTCCGGGCAGTCTTCAGAGGCAACCCCATGTAGAGAGCGTTGCAGTAATCTAAACGGGATGTAACCAAAGCATGGACCATGGCCAAGTCAGACTTCCTAAGGTACGAGCGCAGCTGGCGCACAAGTTTTAATTGTGCAAAAGCTCCCCTGACCACTGCTGAAACTTGGGGCTCCAGGCTCAGCGATGAATCAAGGAGAACCCCCAGACTGCGAACCTGCGCCTTCAGGGGGAGTGTAACCCCATCCAGCACAGGCTGTAACCCTATACTTGTGGGAGTAATTTGTTGATTAGGTTTTAATTTTCAAAAATAATGTAATACGTTTTCAAATAAAATGTAATAATGATTAAGAAGGATTAATTTCTTTTTTAAATCCCTTAACATTTTAATAATAATAGCCAACGTGTTTAATGAGTCCAGGATCACTCCCAGGCTGCGAACCTTGGCACACACTCCCTGTATGGAGCCCCGGTTGGTAACCTGGCTGCTGATTATATAAATTAGGTTATTTATTTATTTATTTCTGGGATTTCTATGCCATCTTTATCCTGGCAGACCCAAGGAGGCCCACAATAATAATAATAATAATAATAATAATAAATCTTTATTTATATCCCGCTAACATCTCCTGAAGGACTCGGTGCGGCTTACAAGAGGCCGAGGCTCAACACCAATAAAACAACAGCATAACAAATACAACAATAAATAAACTCATAAAACAAGCAATAAACACTAAAACAATAGCAATAAACATTACACAATAACTCCACAACGCATTTAAAACTAAGGCCGGGCCAAATGTAATGATTTCAATGTGTTAGGTTGTTAACTGTTTCTATACTGTAGCATTGAATTTTTGCTGTTCGTATTTGTTGTGAACCGCTGTGAGTCGCCTTCGGGCTGAGAACAGCGGTATATAAGTAAGGTAAATAAATAATAATAAATAATGATTAAAAATTTTAAAATATATATACTTTATATTCCGCCCTTCTCACCCTGAAGGGAACTCAGGGAGGATCACAGTACACATACATGGCAAACATTCAATGCCACTTTTTATAGACAATACACAGACAGACAGAACAGAAGGAGGTACCATGGAAGCTTGGGCTCAAGTCCAGGGGGTGCTGTTTCTCTATCTATGACGAATAGCCGTCAGGACTTCCTCTTTCCTTTTGGCCGCCCAGCATTTTCTAATGTTCTTTCTTTATCATAGAATCAAAGAGTTGGAAGAGACCTCATGGGCCATCCAGTCCAACCCCCTGCCAAGAAGCAGGAATATTGCATTCAAATCACCCCTGACAGATGGCGGTGTAAAACACCTCCCCCGCTTTTAGCGATACTTAATTTCTCTAATTACAGCTAAAGCTGTTTTCGAATTGCTTAGGTAAGCAATGAGCTAGGCTGACAGTTGGCAGCTCACGCCCACCCAGGGCTTTGAACTTGAAACCTTTCGGTTGAAAGATCTTATAATTGCTGATGATTTACAAGCTGTGTTAAACCTCCGGCCCATATAACTTTGAAATATGCAATTTAACATAAAATCATTGATTAAAACAACCCAAAGAGTTACATAAATGCTCCATAGAATCATCCATCTTACAGACAATTAAAATTAAATTGAAATCCATCCAAAATTCCCATATGATAATAAAGTGCTAGGATTAGCTTAAGACCTAGTTAAAAGATATTTCAAACAGGAAGGTCTTCATTAATTAATTATTGTTTTGTTATATTCATTATTGTTTCATATACATATAGCCTGAAGTTAATTCTATACAGAATCTTAAAAAAATGTTGTGCCTAAAACAAAGTTTGTGTGCATTGAGACACCAGAAAGCAAAGGGGGCCCTATCTCAGCCTCCAACATGGACAGTTTGTGATGTTGGGAATATTTTGGATTTTGACATACCTTTATTTGCATATATTATATGTACATGATGAGATACCTCGGAAATGGTACAAAAATCTGAACATGAAATTTGTGTTTCATGTGCATCCTGAAGGTAATTTTATCTAATATTTATGAAAATTTTGTGCATGAAATCAAGTTTTGAGTACATTGAAGCTTCAATGGGCAAAGGTGTCACTACCTCAGCCACACTGTATGGGTATTTTGGAGTTCCAGATCCAAGGGATGCTCAACCTGTACTTTTTTTTTTACTAGAGATTTCAATAATGGCATGCAGTCCTTATGAAAGAACAAGAAATATATCAAGACCAGAATACACAAAACCGGTTGGCCTCATGGGAGAAGTCCACACCTGGGATGCTTCCAGATAAGGTTTCTATTGTGCAGTTGGACTGTCCTCCCTCATTTTGCAGAATTTTAATGGTGGCCTGGATGATGAGCTCCATCCTTTCTATGTAGCCTCACCAAACCTTCCATCACTTTTAAACAGTTATTTTTATTGAAAACATAACATCAAGAATGACAGCTTGTGTGTAGTAAATAGGAAAAAGGCAAAAAAAAAATGAGTAACCGCACAACTTCAGATTGTTAGCTTTGTGAGCCTTCTGTCTGGAAGCATTCCTAATATTTCTTTATATAAGCTGGTTTTTGTCAGGGGCTAACATTTTCTTTGCCTCTCTCCTTTTTATTCTTTGGTTCTTTCCTCATGTACATTTTAAAAGAATAAACCTAAAAAGTTGAAAGTACATCAGAGAAGAGCCCTGGGCCCATTGTTTTCACACAAAGGGAAATGATTGTATTTGTTTTGTTTTTTTCCCAGAGAAGCAGTCAACATATGCTTTTTAGAGTGGGCTCGATATCTGCTGGGGTTTTGTTTCAGGGCCACCTGTAGGTAACAAAATTGTGGTGCTAAAGTTCCATTATGTGGCTGAATAAAATGGGATCATTTTTATAAAATAGCAAAAATTAAGTTTCATCTTTCGAATTTTTTATTTGAACACATGAGTGGTTGAATCCATAGATATAGAAGACCATTGTCCTTTCACCTGAACAGGGCACTGTTATGACACATGTAGATTTTGTCTAAGCTTTTATCACAAGTATTTAGGGCCAGCATGGTATAGCAGTTTGGTTGTTGAACTAATACCTAGAGACCAAGATTAGCCATGGGCATGGACATCCACTGGGTCACTTTGAACAAGTCACATCCTCTCGGTATCAGAGGAAGGCAATGACAAGAGAAAACTCTAATAATAATAATGATGATGATAATAATTATAATTATTTTATTTTATATCCCATCCCCCTGAAGCGACTTACATGTGGGACAAATGTCCATAGAAACATAAAAGCAAAGCAATCCATAAAATCAAACACATTAAAATAGAAACATCATAAAATACAACAACCAAAATAAAAACACATTAAACATGGGAAAAAAAACAGAAACCTCATGACAGATAAACCATAAAGCAGAAATTGAAGACACGCAGCAACGACATTGAGGACTCACAGTGAAAATGGTATCCCATCCATGGTTTCTTGAAAGTTAATTCCATCTGAATTCACAGACACCTGTTCATTAATCCGTTTGGTTAGGATTATCCAGGCAGTAGATTGCATTGAACTCAGCAGTTTAGTATTTTGCTAAGCATGACATCATTGTAATAATAGTAGTTCTTACCCACCTCTCCCTGCTGGAAGAGACTGGTATTTACTGCTGAATTCAGTTTGCAAAGCTTTCAGAACAGTAGATTGGGCAGACTGGAATCCAATCCAGAAATGATTTATGAAGAACACTTTTCCTGACCCAATGGCTAAATACTGGATTATTTGAATTCATTGCTATCTCCAGTTTATTCCTAATTCTTTATTGAGGGCACTAATTAAAATTTTTGTACAGTGATCAAAAGAGTTTTGAAGTGGATTTAAAATGAACTGTGAAGATTATTATTGAATCATGAAAAATAAATTGGAAGTAAAAGTAGTAGACAACATTAATGACTGATAAGTAAAAATGGCATGTAAGTAAAAACACCTTATATGAAGCATACACAAGAGTAAATATTGAGAATAGTTTTTAGATACTGCATTTACAGAATGGAACAGCACTGTGAAATATTTAATTTATAATTGCATCTCAATAACCATATCTATCTATCTATCTATCTATCTAAGAAAACATAGATATCTGTTCACACTCATTAAACCTGAAATTATTGATAACAGCATAGTGCAATACTGATTAGGATGCTCTGCAAAAGGTCCCTACTTCACATGCAGATACACTGTCCCCAGACAAAAGCATACTGGACGGTTATGTTAAAATCCATTTCATAAATGTCCGAACAGCGTACTCTGCTAAGTTGAAGTATTACTTCTCTGAATGTATCATGATCACAATAAAAATTTCACAAATCACTCATCAGCATCCTTCTTGCAGAACCGAAGTTAGAAGTAATTGAGAAACATGTATATCCAAATACAATTTGGAAGAGTTTTGAGGATAGTGCTCAACATCTGCATCTTGGTATTTAAGCAGTACTTAGCATCTAAATTTAAAACTATTTGAAATAAAATATACATATATGAATGACTTCAAAGAACAATGGTATCCATTTATTACTTTTGCATGTAACAAAATCTCTCAAAATAAACCTAAATACATTTTGAAGATATCAGTGAATGGAACTGCAAAAGTCATATGACAAAACAGTTCTTCTGTATTCGTCAAGAGCTCTTTGAAAATGCAATGCAATGTCTTATAATAGGTCAGTTATATAACAGTTAATCTATTATATTTGCCATTTTTGTTCTTTTTCTTTGTACTTTAATTAAGCTTTTCTGTACCTTTGTAATAGATGGTTTCATAATTGTTTGTTTGTATATAGTCGCTCTATCTATCTGTATATACCTTTATAAATCCATGAACTTTCCCACTTTTTTGATGCATGGTTTCATTTTGAATGGGGAGGAGACAGGAGTAAGGGGCAAAATAAGAGGGAAGAGAAGCTGTTTTGCATTTGACAGCTGAGACATCAGTAAGAGCACCTTCCCTATGAGAGAGAAGCCCTGCCCAGAATCCCATCCCAAATACCATGGGTCACTCTTGCCATCTTTGCAAGCCCTCGGGGAGAATAGAGCAGGATACAAATAAAGTTGTCTTCTTCCCCTCCTCCTCGTCCTCCTTCCCTCCCTCCCTCCCTCCTCCTCCTCCTCTTCCTTCCTTCCTTCCTTTCTTCCTTCCTTCCTTTCCTCCTCCTCCTCCTCATCTTCCTCCTCCTCCTCCTCCTCCTTCTTCTCAACCTCCAGTTTGAGAAAGATTGGAATACAGACTTTCATTATTTGGTGATCATTCACCCCAAACTGGTTCTCTTCCGGATTGTCTGATAGTTGACTTTCCTTCATTGCTAAGTTTAAATGTTCTGTCACCGTTTTTGTCGTGTGTGCCATCAGTATGGTTGCATCTTTGTTCAAGAGATGCCTCTCCATTGTGTCCATTTTTTTACTTACCTCACAATGTCCCATAGTGACCAAGAGATCTGAAGTACTCTTCTCTGTGTCTTGTCTCATGCTTTAAGATCTTGAACTAGTTTACCATGCAGGCAAGAGTAGGCAGTATTTTACAGAATGTATTTAATTTTTGAAAATCATGATGAATCTTCCATGGAATTAAAGATCTCTTAATTGATAATGACTATTTCAATACTGGGGCAAATACAGTATACAACAAAATAACATGTATTATGTTATTTACTCTTAATTTCTTTAAAGGGAAAAAGCAACTAAATTGGAAAAAGAGCTCAGTGATGCTCAGGAGCAAACAGTTCAGAATAATTGTTAAGAAATAAAGCATTAATCTTTTTTCTTTTCTTTTTTTGTCTGCTGCAGATAGAAATACATTGAAAGTTGGAAAAGATGAAACAACTAAAAAGAAAAAGGAAAAGCAATTTTAGCGTTCAGGAAACTCAAACACTACTTAAAGAAATCCGAAAAAGAAGAGAAGTCCTTTTCTCCAAACAGCTAAATACAACCATTAACGAGATGAAGCGAAAGGCTTGGGAAGAAATAGCAGAGTGTGTGAATGCTGTGGGTGAAGGAGAGCAAAGAACAGGGACAGAAGTCAAGAGGCGATACCTCGATTGGAGAGCACTCATGAAACGGAAGCGACTGAACACTAACATCAAGTTGGTGGGTGCTGGCTTTCACCTTCCTACATCTGATTTGGATGACTCTCTCAATGAAGATATTGATGAGAAAATGGGATTTCCAGGTGAATCGGGATTTGAGTGGCAAAGTATAACAGACTTCAGAGAAGCAGGTGGATCACTGACTGAGGTGAAAGTGGAAGAAGAGGAGGAGGATCCACAGAGTTTTGAAGTGGGTATTTATCAATGTAATTTCCTGGCCAACTTGCTTCTTATCACCCAGTTAACTGACTTCAGACACAGTTGTTTCTGTTACAGTAGTGGCTCTTAACTTTATTTACATTTTATTCATTGCAGTAACACTTATTCGTTAACACAGTCATATGCAAACAATAAGAGCCAAGAAACAGCAATGGCTTCTGTTATATTTATACCCCACTGTTATCAGAGCATTAATTCAGTGTGCAGTCTCCTAGTCTATTGCAACATTTTCCTTGTCTGTTCCACGCATGTTTCAGAATGATCCACAACTTAACTCTTTCATAGCTAGCAGCATGGACATTTTAAACTTGTTCTCATTCGCTCGCTCGCTCTCTCTCTCTCTCTCTCTCTATATATATATATACACACACACACACACACATTACACTGATAGTATTTTCAGTACAAGAGGTGTCATAGATCTGTACAAAATTACTTCTTACAAACTTTTTCAGGTAAACTACAGTTTATAATATAAAAATAATAATAAAATTTTATTTCTGTCCTGCCCTTTCTCCCAAAAGGGCAGGGTTGTTTACAACAAAAATGGGCAAACATTCAATGCCAAAGAAAAACAAAACATCAAATCATGGACAATCAAATAAACAACACCAAGGCATACTTATAAAACAACTTGGAAATAACAAATGAAAAGTTATATCTTTTAGTAACAACTCACCTGCATTTTGTTATATCTGATGAGAAAGCTAATTTTTCTCTATGCTTATATAATTTATACAAAAAGTCTGCATGAAAAAAAATGATACGAGGTCTTTGTTCCATAGTTAATAGATTTTTCTTTCCCATCAGGTAATAAAGTCCTTAGCTTGGAAATTTTTGTAGAAGTCCTACAAAATACTGTTGAACTCGTGGTTTGGGTTGCTCTTGTAGTTAGGAATGACATTTTAATGTGCCTTTTATTTAGTTTTTTGTTCATTGAACTTTTTTGATGCTATATTTGTTGGCCTTTGTATTATGTTGTGGGTGTGGGTTAGAATTGTGTATATAGTTCTAACTTGATAGAGGAATTTGTTTACTTAGTACATTTTCATATTTAATGAATGTGTTGCTTTATTCTCTTTTCCTCATATCACTTGAATTTCAATTTTTACCTAGTAATCAGTAATGCTTTTTTTGAGTCAGAAAGTAGTTTGATAGCACAAGAAGGTTTGCCTTCATATTACTGTTGTATTCTAGGATAAAATATGGAATAATCAAATCTTAACAACAACAACAACAACAACAACAACTTTATTTATAGACCACTTTCTCTCCCCAAGGGTACTCAGGGAGGTTTACACACAAGAAACGCAAACATTCAATGCTCAACTCAAATACAAACATTAAAAAATAAACAAAATAATACAAAAATAATGACCATAAACTTATGACAAAAGAGAAATTAACAAAATGAAAACTGACTACGAATAATCAAATAAATATAATTATACTAGTGAGAAGAGACCAAAAGGGCTATCTAGTTCACCACATGCCATGAAAGAATACATAAATGAAGCACTCCTGAAATGTGTTGTATTCAGCTTCGATCTAAAGACTTCCAAATCAACATCCAAGGCAAGCAATTCCACTGTCAAACAGTTATCACAGGAAACAAACAAAAATTCCAGTGGTTAGGTGGGAACTTTTTTCTTACGATTTAAATCTATTGGTTCATGCCTGGAACAAGGATGAGCCATCTTATATATGACATTCCTTTAGATATTTAAAGATGGCTGTCAGGTCATCCATTATTTTCCTCTAAGCTAAACATACCCATCTCCCTAAGTTGTTTTCCATAAGGCTTGATTTTCAGACGTTTGAATAGATTGGTTGCCCTTTCCTAGTTATATTCCAGCTTGCTGATATCTTACTTGAACTATAATACCCAAAACTGAAAAAAGGATTCCAGTTGAGGTCTAACCAAAAGCCATACTTCCCTCCATGTAGTCACTATACTCCTGTTGATACAGCCCAGAGTTGCATTGTCTTTGTTGGCTGCTGCATCACACTGTTGACAGCGGTTTAGCCTGTGTTTTTCTAAGACTCCTATATCCTTTTCATATGTATTACTTTCAAGTCTTCTGTTAACCATCTTATATTTGTCTATTTCATTTTTTCTATCCGGAGGTATTACCTTCCATTTATCCCTGTTGAAGTTCATGCTGTTAGTTTATCATGTTGTTAGTACCAGTTTATCAAGGTCTTGTTGAATTCTGTTCCAGACCTCTGGGGTATTCTCTAATCCAGGGGTCCTCAAACTTTTTAAACAGAGGGCCAGGTCACAGTCCCTCAAACTGTTGGAGGGTCGGATTATAATTCGAAAAAATATGAATGAATTCCTATGCACACTGCACATACCTTATTTGTAGTTCAAAAAACACTTAAAAACAATAAAATAATTAAAATGAAGAACAATTTTAACAAATATAAACTTATTAGTATTTCAATAGAAAGTGTGGGCCTGCTTTTGGCTGATGAGATAGGATTGCTGTTGTGCTTTCAAGTCCTTTCAGACTTAAGTTGACCCTGAGCGAGGGCCGGGTAAATGACCTTGGAGGGCTGTATCCAGCCCCTGGGCCATAGTTTGAGGATCCCGGCTCTAATCTACCCACCCCATTCTATTTCATCATCATAAGTCATTTATAAAAACATCCAATATCACTGGACCTAGGACGGTATCCTGAAGTACCCTACTAGTCATGTCTCACATGAAGATCACGTGGCTACAGCAAACTGTTTATCTTAAAGTAATAATTAGTCAACTGTAGGTCCCATTAGGAGAAAAGGTGAGATGTAAATAAATGTGTATATATTGTAAAATGCCCTGTCACTGTTCTCCACTTTAAACAACAGTTAAGGAAAGGCTTAGGAAAACTTGCAATATGATAGTTTCTTACCCTATTTTAGATTAGTAGATATGGGAACGACAAGAATACTTGGTTTGGGGCTGCAGATCTTTAGTTTTTTAGTTTTGTTTGGAGCTTTTTTGTAGCAGTTCCATTTTTTTTCATACCAACTGTCACCATCAGATTATTCAAGTATACCTCCTGTGTAAATATAAAATATACAGAATTGAAGCCTGTCAGTGTAGCTCCTACTGTGTTACTTGGGATTTGTGTATGTATTCCACCTAAGATGGAGCAGCACTAATTTTTTGGTTGATTTCTTTAGTTTCCTATTGAGGAAGAAGAAGAGATTTTGTCCTCAGTGTTGCCAGATTCTAAGAAGGAAAGTGACCTCCCTGATTTCACCCACATAGAAGAATTTGGAAATCTAAGCTCTGCTCAGGCTAGGTTGGCCTACGAAGATTCACATTTGCTGATCAGCTTGGAGAAGCAAAAGCTAGAGTTGGAGAAACAGCGATTGGATATCGAAGCAGAACGCCTACAAGTTGAGAAGGAACGCTTGCAGATTGAAAAAGAGCGGTTGCGGCACATTGACCTGGAGCACGAGAGGCTGCAGCTGGAAAAGGAGCGATTGCAGATTGAACGGGAGAAACTAAGGCTTGAAGCTTTGCATGCTGAAAAACCTGCACCAGAGATTGATCCCAGCCAGTCTGAAAAACCTGTCTTGCAGCCTTTGGATCTTGAAACAGAAAAACTGAAAATTGAAAAGGAGCGTTTGCAGCTTGAGAAGGAAAGGTTGCAGTTCTTGAAGTTTGAATCTGAGAAGTTGCAGATTGAAAAAGAGCGTTTGCAAGTAGAGAAAGAGCGCCTTCGAATTCAGCGAGAAGGGCACTTACAGTGAACTTGGAAAACCATAATTAACAATGCTGTGCTTTGTTATTTGTATTTTTTTATTTTAGGTTAACTTGGTTCCAGTAAAATTATTGAATAGTGTGGTCGTCAAAGCATTTCACTAACAGAAAATTCTGTTTTATGTTGCTTTGATACCATGATTCTCACACTTTGACAGTACTATTCTCCCTCTTTGTTTTCTTGTTTTGTTTTGTTCCGAGTTAACGTTCATGTGTTCAGGTTTTAAAAGAAGCTGAGAAATTGTGCTCAGTAAGTCACTGTGCCTGTGTAAATGGAGCTTATATGTGAAATTGCATTTCAGTGTCAGAGAAGAAGTGTTGCCTATCCTCTTCCATTCTCTGTTGTAGACCTGTATGTCCACATTAAGGATCACAGCTTAGCTGTATTTTGTCGTGTTAAGAGTGTTAATCAAATCCATAGGAGCCTTCAACATAAATTTGTGTTTGATCTGAAGGCTTTAGAGTGAAGCTAGGCCTTACACATTACATAGTGTTAAACCCTGAAAGTAATGCCTTTCAATGTGAGGTGTATTCTTGTCAAGAGAAAACTTGGAAGATCAGACTTTGATACTTTCAATAGTTTGCTACTTGGTATGTTTACTTGTAAAAAAAGAAGCTTTATGTATGAAAACAGATTTCACAGTTTGTTTCTAAGCCAAACCTGGCTTTTGCAGAAAATGTTCGTGACCCACTTCAACATTCATATGTTTCGGTAGGAATATATCTTATGGGAGTTCCATGGGTTATTTGTACATGTCAGTTTATTTATATCACTATGTAATTACTTTTATTTTGCAAATAAAGTGTTATTTTTTATTACTGAAATAAATACAGCTCTACAGTGGGAGGAAAAGTGGGCTATTGCGAATTAATTTATTTCCTGTTAACAAAATTATTTTTAATTAAAAAAATCAATGTTCTGAGTTTTAGTCAAGAACGTTAATCTGCTTCATCTAATGGATGCTTGGCCTGTATCAATATACTGGCATATTGCATTTTTGATGTTCCATGGGTGGAGAATATGGGGCATACAACAGATTTATTTAGGTTTCAGTGCTCTTTCTGCCATATGAGCAGTCTTTGGTCAGTGATTGCAACTGTTCACAGTCTTAAATGTCTGTGCTACTCATTAGATACACTATCATTTCTTATGTGATCAGACTGGAAAGCTGCCTAGTTTCTCCAATTTTTCTCTCTTAATTATACTGTTCAATCATTAGTCAGTTGGTTCATAAGGCAGAAAGTAAAGTTGCCAATTCATTTCATGCTGCGAAATGCAATACTTGTAGGTTGGTAATTACATTACACAAGACTTATGATCCATCTTGAGATAGCTTCCTCTTGATGGATGACACCATCAAGGAGTGCAAAAGAGCTAGAATGAGCGAGGGAAGAATAAAATTTTAATTTAGCTCTTCTGTCCGTTTTGGTAGTTTGAACACTACTTTTCAGCAGGCTAGTTATCTTCTGGAGATAGGATGAGAAGATTAAGGGAAGGAGAACTTTTGGTGTTATAAAGCTTGCAGGTTAATTTTAGCTGTTTCAAAGTTGCGGTTTGGAAAACAGTGCTCTTGGGTGATCATTTTTTCAAGTGACAGGGAAGCTTTTAGCATTTTAATAGAATCCATTTGTAATGGCAATATTTTTCATTCTGTTGCTAACAAACCATGTAATACAAGCTCTGAACAATCATAAATTTTCAATATGATTTCAACAGTATAGGCAGGTGTTACTCCTAACAGGCAGATTTCATCACCATATCCATTTGCTTGGAGGTTTTAGCAAATAATAATAATAATAATAATAATAATAATAATAATAATCTACATTGTACCTACACTACACTGTGTTTTGGATGTGATTAGTGGGGTAGGAGCCCCCGGTGGCACAATGGGTTAAACCCCGCAGGTTCGAATCCGGGGAGAAGCAGATGAGCTCCCTCTATCAGCTCCAGCTCCTCATGCGGGGACATGAGAGAAGCCTCCCAAGGATGATAAAAACATCAAATCATCCAGGCGCCCCCTGGGCAACATCCTCACAGACGGCCAATTCTCTCACACCAGAAGCAACTTTCAGTTTCTCAAGTCACTCCTGACACGACCAAAAAAAAAAGTGGGGTATAGGCTAGTACCATGTGCAGACAGGTCCTTTGTAGCGGAGTTCTTTCCTATGATGTGTATCCTTAAAGCCACTTCGCAATCATTTTATGTTCTATCCATTGATTTATGTTGAGTAAGTGAACATCCTTTCAAGTTGTCTGATGACTTAATGGCAACCCCATTTTTCCTAGGGAAGGAATACTCAGAGGTGGTTTTGCCAGTTCCTTCCTCCAAAATATAGCATACAGCACCTGATATTCATTGGCTGTTTCCCATCCAAGTACTAACCAGAGCTGATCCTGCTTAGCTTCCAAGATCAGATGAGATCTGGTAATTTTAAGTAATTTCAAAACTAAGATGCAATGGTTCCTAGAGGAGGCCTCAGAAATAATGGGTTAGGACATTTTTTTCCCCTTCCATGATGTAGGGAAAGGGAGATCTGTCTTCAGAGAGGACAGTTGATTCAGAGGTTCTCTTGATAATCATGGAACATTCTTCTGATGTTGACTGTTTTAGTTATGAATGGGGGGAAAAACACTGGAATTGTTTCAGGTAAGTGTCAAAACTTGTCGAGGGCTCTCATGACTGGGATCACTGGGTTGCACTGGGGTTTTGGGGGGGGGGGACTTATTCTTTTGGCGTGAAGTTGGTAGCATCAGTTATTGCCTGAGAGCCTCTGAAGATGCCAGCCACAGATGCAGGCGAAACATCAAGAGAGAATGGCCATACAGCCTGAAAAACCCACAGCAACCAAGTGTCAAAACTTTTTATTTTTTTTAAAACTGATGACAATCTTCACAGTTCAAGATTATGTTAAAAAGTTACTCATTTTTTGCATCCTTTTCTGCTGAGAAAATCGTTTCCTGAGAAAGAAGTCCTGGAATTGGGGGCTTACTATGTTTTTATTCTGTGCAACATTTCCATATTTTTTAAAACCAGAAAACCAAATCTTCACTGCAAAAAACAGAATGATGAGAATATATTACTTCTGCCCAAAATGCTATCAATAGAGACTTATTCTGTACAAAATTTACATGCATTTTTGTCTATAAAACAGTATTTGATTTGCTAAGGGTCATATTATTCAAATGGGTAATCAACAGTTTTATTTATTTATTGAATTTCTATATCACCTTTCTCACTTCTTGGGGGACTCGAAGACGATTTACAACATATTAATGGCAAAAATACAATGCCAACATATAGTAACACAAATAAATCATAACTATTTATTGCATATACTCCCTATGCCTCTTAAATTCATACCACAATCTAAATCAGAGAAAACTTGCAGTTTCATGAAGATGAAACTCAAAATGTCAAACTCATTTTTTAAAATTAGGTGTTCAGATAGAAAGCATCAACTGGTTCAAACTTTCCTAGTTGAAAAATCACCTTGGAGAACCAAGCAGAGAAGTTTCTGTGCTATTTTCTACCTTTGAAGGGTTATGTCTTAGGATTCCCTTGAGTCTATGCTTTGTTTAGTTGCTAAACAGACTTTGAGGAGTTGACAGCAGTGGTATTACCTGCAGCATTTAGACAGACGAGCTTCCTTCCAAATGCAAGAAAATATACTATAGGTGATACAATTATTTATTTATTTCTATCCTGCTTTTAACTCACAGCTGAGATGCAAGTACCCCTGCCAGTCTGGAGCCAGGACTATTAGATGCTAAGTGTTGTGTTGAATTAAAACAGCTTTGAATGCAACGGGCCCTCCACTTAATAGTAGTATAGATGATTCCATTGCATATTTGTTGTGGATGACATACACTACAAGCACAAAAGAGTTGGACAGCTTCAACAATGCAGCTGATGTATTTCTGATTCTTTTGGAAGGAAATATCTCACACACAAGCAAAAAAAATATTTGCTGTAACTTGTAAATGCTCTTATGGGTGTTCAATGCACATGTTTGGCCCAGTAACCACCCAGTGGTAGCCATTGGGAGTGAACCATGGCCCAGTGTGTGCTGATGAACATTGGGGAAGACCCCAGTGCAGATCAGGACAATGGCTCGGAAATGCTGGAACACAACAAAAGCATCCAGTGCATGTCTGCAAGTAGTTATTGACTCGTGAAGATACAATACATAAGGCAATAATGTAAAATCTTAGGTGGTGTTTGAAGTAGTTATAATATAAATATATCCATTGGCCTTGGTGTTAGCAACCACATTTGCATGTTTTTGGGAGATCATACTGTGGCACAAAACTGGCTTTATAAAAGAGACACCAATTTTATACTTGTCACTGACCTATTATTATTTGTTTATTTCTCCCTATGCATAGCATGTGTATGTAGGATCAGGCACAAAATAAATATGTTCTTTGAGCCCTGTGAAAATTCACATTGCTAACAAAACTCTTACTTTCCCCACATTTCCAGTTAATTTTTTCAGTTAAAATATCCATATCTCCCCATCACACCGCCAATCTTCAAAATAATAATTTAAATAATCTAAATAGTATTATAATGTTCTAAAAGCACAGTCTCTGAAAAGTATGTTTGTAAATAGAGTTCTATAATAGGGGTACAATTATTCCAACAAAAGAAATAAAAAAGAACAGATCTTCATGGCAGCCCCCCCCCCCAACCTCAAAGCAGATTAGGTGGATTACTCATTCAACAGTTACCAAAATATATTTTTTAATTTTTTTTACCTCTGTATTTCATCTTAACTACTTTTTTTTACAACTGACAATGTGCAGCCTGCTTTGACTTTAGTTGGATCATTTTTTCATTTGTGAAAGAAGAAATTCATCCATTTGCCCCACTTACTTTGAAAATTTCAGAACTCTAACAAAAACTTAAAATTTCATTATAAATGACAGTTCCAAATTGGTTCTGTCATAAACATTGCCAATAATGAAATAATAATTTTGAAAGTTTTGTTAGAGTTCTGAAATTTTAACCATCAGAACGTTAGCAACACTTTAGAAGCAAAGTATCAGTGCCCTCTAGTTTTTTAAATACTTTAGAACTATTTAGAACCATGGATTGCCTATGCCTATCTCACTTACTTCGTTTCCAACAAACCCCTCAACTTCTGAAAATGCCTGCCATAGATGTGTGAAATGTCAGAAGAGAATGCTTCTGTAACATGGCCATGCAGCCCAGAAAATGCATAGCAACCCTGTGATTCCAGCCATGACAGCCTTTGACGACACACTGAACATCTCTATGGGGAGAAATCGTTCCAAGACACATGCTGTGGGACTTTCTCCCAGATATGAATACAATTGCAATGTAAAACACTTATTTTCTAGGCTTAATTACAAAGGATTTTGAGCTGGGCAAAGCTTTTCTTTAGATATGGCTTAAATACCACTGTAATTTATTGTCTTTCTCCATCAGACATTGTTGAGATTAATCCAAAAGTTTGATTTGTAGCTTAAGTCACTGGAGAAGAGAAGATAGGATTCGCCATTTAAGGTTGGAAAGTCAAACAACTTCAATTTCAGCCTGCTGCTGAGAAAGGGCACTCCATTAATTTTCCCCTTGTCGCCTTTGTAATGTGTAGTTTAACGTACTATGGTTCTTGATATCACAATATGGATTTGTCTGGATGATAGGTTGCTACTAGTTATGGTTGTGACAGTGTAATCTGAGATACACTGAACTGCATGTTACAGCTTGCAAGGGTAAAATAGGTCTAATGATTTTTAAAGCAAATATTTTATATTGTCCTGAATTTGTTTGTGTTAGGTTTTACGTCATTTTTGCAAGTAGGTCTAAAACTTTGATAGTGGTAGTGGTGGCTCATAATAACAAAGAGATAAAGAAGGTTGATAAGATATATTTCTGATTTAATATAAAAACAAGATTGCTTTACAATTAATTTATGAGAAAAGATGTAGCAGCCCTAATACAGCTGAATTGACTGCCCTCATTTTTCCCTCAGCTGCCATACTTAACCAATGAATCTTTAAGATCAATTACTAAAAAATGCATGTCTCTGAGCTGACTAAATTGTTGCCTGCAAGCAGATAGAATTTTAAAAATGGGGTAGAAACAGATTTCATTAATAGATGCTTCAAGTATATCCATCAAAATTGAACAAAGAATTAGGCCCCTTTCACATAGCTGAATAAAATCCCACATTATCTGCTTTGAACTGGAATATATGGCAGTGTGGAATCAGGGCTCTTCCACACAGCCATATAACCCAGAATACCAAGGCAGAAAATCCCACAATATCTGCTTTGAACTGGGTTATCTGTGTCCACACTGCCATATAATCCAATCCAAAGCAGATATTGTGGGTTATCTGCCTTGATATTCTGGGCTATATGGCTGTGTGGAAGAAGATTCCACATGAACATGAGGAAGAACTTCCTAATTATGAGAGCTGTTCAGCAGTGGAACTCTCTGCCCCAGAGTGTAGTGGAGGCTCCTCCTTTGGAGGCTTTTAAACAGAGGCTAGATGGCCATCTCTCGGGGGTACTTTGAATGCGATTTTCCTGCTTCTTGGCAGGAGGTTGGACTGGATGACCATGAGGTCTCCAACTCTGTGATTCTATAATTCCAATGAATCTGCTTTATAAGTCTGAATCCAATCATTATGTTTTAATAGACATGCAAAAATCCCACAATATCTGCTTTGAACTGGGTTATCTGTGTCCAAACTGCCATATAATCCAACCCAAAGCAGATATTGTGGGTTATCTGCCTTGATATTTGGGGCTATATGGCTGTGTGGAAGAAGATTCCACATGAACATGAGGAAGAACTTCCTATGAGAGCTGTTCAGCAGTGGAACTCTCTGCCCCAGAGTGTAGTGGAGGCTCCTCCTTTAGAGGCTTTTAAACAGAGGCTAGATGGCCATTTCTTGGGGGTGCTTTGAATGCGATTTTCCTGCTTCTTGGCAGGGGGTTGGACTGGATGACCACGAGGCCTCCAACTCTGTGATTCTATGAGTCCAGTGAATCTGCTTTATAATTCTGAATCCAATCATTATGTTTTAATAGACATGCAAAAAGCACTTTTTTATAATCAATGTTTCTAAATTTTAACAATATCTAATAAAGATAGTATGAATAACATATAATTAGTTAAGAGTCGAACTGGATTGGTATTGATGTATGAATTGTGTTTTTATGTTTTTTATGTTTTTTATGCTTTTAACTGTATACTGTTGATTGTTATATTATGTTGTAAACCGCGTTGAGTCGCCGGCTAGGCTGAGAAACGGCGGTATATAAATATAGCAAATAAATAAATAAATAATACAGAATAACCAAAGCCTCAAAAAGAGCTGAGGCCACTTTTGGCATATCAGTGCTACCATGTGAAGGCTTTCCCTCAAAGGGCAGTATTAAAATATTAAAATAAATGAATATTCGAATGGATAAATAGAGAGGAAGGAAATCTAAAGATCTGTCAATTTTACTTTCTGGTTTTTTTTTTTTAAAAAAAACAAAACAAAATGTCTATTTCTAGAAAAGGTTTGTTTCTCTATCATTTATGTAACAGGATGTATGGGCTTTCCAAGTTTTCTATCAGCATGATAGAAGTAGCAGCCAACATTTGTTTTTGTTTTTTAAATCACAATGCATTTCAGCCAAATGTCTACTCTAAGATCTTCCTTAGGTTTTTGGGTTGAGGTGGTATGGGGAGGTAGGCTTCAAATAGTTTAAATGGTCCAGTCACCACTAGATTGAGGATGACATACCTCCAAGTGTCTCATTTTACAGGGACAGTTCCAATTGATTTGTCATCCCATCCCCCAATAAGTTGTTCCACTTTTCATCCCACTTTTCTCAGCTTACTTTTTAAATTACTACTAGCTGAGTTCCGAGTATGTAAGTGTTTTGCACTCAATTAATTCAGCATGTGGAGAGAACGGAGCAGAACCTTGTCCTTCCAAATAGACTGATCAAAACAAACTAATGCAGCCTCCCCAGCTTCTGCTTCCTTCCCTTGGCAACTTTTGCCATCTTGACCACACTCTAATATTGTTTGGCCACATACGATTTGGTTTTCATCTGTGAAATGTTGGAGGGTATGAAATGCCTTTGTTACTTTCTGCAGAATAACCTATTGATCTCCGAGGACATTAGAACATCCATTAAGGTGAAATTCTTAAGTTTTTTTTTTTTTTTTTTTGGATGCAGGCTAAAGTTCAGGATTAGATTTACAGCTATGTAATTCTATAATCTGGAGTACTTTGGCCACATCATGAGGAGACAGCAAAGCCTAGAGAAGACAATTATGCTGGGGAAAGTGGAAGGTAAAAGGAAGAGGGGCCGACCAAGGGCAAGATGGATGGATGGCATCCTTGAAATGACTGGACTGACCTTGAAGGAGCTGGGGGTGGTGACGGCCGACAAGGAGCTCTGGCGTGGGCTGGTCCATGAAGTCACGAAGAGTCGGAGATGACTGAATGAATGAACAACAATTCTATATTCATAGATCCTTTGTTGTCATGATTATAGCACTATTGCCACAGATGTAAGTGCCTCCTGAACTACTGTGCTGGGTGTCTCTTCTGGCACAAGTGATTGAAGGTTCCACTCCCCTACCCTGACCAACCAACGAGGCTGCAAAGAGCAGAAGGAATATCCTTGTTGCACTTCTGTGTCAAAACTTTGGCTGGTGGGGTGAAGGAAGTATTATTTGGCCAGGATCCAGTCAACAGCAGTGCAAAAACCACATGACCAATTTATGATAAAGGGAGAAAGGGGACAGGCTGGGAAGTGCTACTTCTCTATGCAGCTGAATCAGATGCACCTACCTGATTCTACCCAAGGATCCAGCAAAGTATATGTAAACACAGTGACATTTGGACTCAGACTTGAGGACTCAACTTGCCAACCTTGAAATTGGATGGCATATTCAAGCCCCCCCCCCCCCGAACTAATTTCTCCAGTCTTTGGGCCGAAATAGATTTTGATGGGACCTTTCTCACCTACGTTGGTATGTTGGTATTTACTGATACCAACGTATCAGTACGTGTTATTATCAGCTCCAGGGAAGTAGCATTCAAATCTTCCTGATGTGGAGAACAGAGGACACAAAGCAGTGGCTCTAACATAAGTGGAATGCCACCTAGTTTCTACAGTGTAGATGCACCCTCACTTGCAGAAATACTATTATGAATGTAACACTAAGGTCCCTTTCACACTATCATATAATGTCCAGATTATCTCTTTGAACTGGATTATATGGCAGTGTAGAGTCATAATCCAGTTCAAAGCAGATAATGTGGATTATTTAATTTGATAATCTGGATTATATGGCAATGTAGAAGATGCCTTAGATTACTCTAAGAGGAATTTTGAAAATAATGAAGAGTTTGATCTTTACGCATGGTATTTTGATTGGAAACACTATCTCAGCACCCTTGGGGGCTCTTTTTCTCTGTGCTTCATCATTCTGTGATTTCACTTTAAGTCCCAAGGTTCCACTGTATAGAAATCTGGGATTTGTAGTTTTGGGAGGGGCATTTAGAAAGCTTAAACAGAACTCCAGATACTCAATCAAATTTTAAATCCCAAGATTTCATAGGATGCAACCATGGCAGATAAAGTCGAATCATAATACTATCTGTGTACATTGTTAAGGAAAATGATAGTGAAGGGAAAGAAATGTAGACAAGCCCTCTGTCCACCTAGTTCTCTTTTCTATTGGACTGGAAGGATATATCAACCCCAGTGATTGAAATAAGAGCATATTGAGCAATAAAGAAATCATATTACTCCAAAAATGTCTGTGTGGAGACATAATCCAGGCTTCTTTCAAGCCACAAATCAACTGGTGTTAAGGAAAAAGCCTATCACAAATGAAAAACAGAACTATGGTGAATGCTAATATATGTGGCCAGAACAATGAGTCCACCTATTAAAGTATTGCTTAGACATGCAGCCTTCTTCTCTGGAGTGAAAGAGAAGATTTTATTATCTTACAGAATAATGTATCCTTGCAGAATGTTGGCTGACAACCAGAGATGTCCTGAACATTCCCATCCCAAGACTGATTCTGTTTTAATGGAATAAGTAAAAGAACCTTGTGTGCCGTCAGACGTTTTAGTTTGCTTAAGATGAACAGCCTCTCCGAAGCATGAGGAGAGATTAAGGCACAGTACTAGAAATCAGCATTTCATTGATCGGTGGTCACTATATCTGCCAAGTAGGATGTATGGCTCCAGAGGTTAAGAAACAAGGGTTAAAAACAAACAATCCAGAGAAAGTTTGTTGTAAAGTGTGAGGTGTAAATAAATTTATAACATGTACCACTATCTTATTGTGTAGTGTCAAAATGGCTAGAAAGATAGAAATTTGATGATATCATACATTGCCTACTGACTCATGTATGAGTCCAGAAACTTTAGAAAACAAAGAGCCCCAAAATCCTGGGTCAACATATACATTAGAGTATACCTTAACTCTTATTTTACCAAAGGAGACATTCTCTTCTCTAAGTGAAGAACAAGGACAAAAGCTTAGTCCATTATGGGAAAACCTAAAAGAAACACCAACCTCCTCTTCTCTCTCCATCATGGTGCCACTTCTGCATTTTTTGAATGCCTGGTGGCAAGGGCCATTGGTGGCTAGCTTTCCTGAAGTGGCATTGGTGCTTTCCCCTCTCTTTAGAATGACCCTTGACTTATCATTGAGGTTGATATATATGTGAATATATGTGGTAATTACAAATGCATTGCATATTCTGTCTCAACCTCCCAAACCCACCTTGACAACCAGGAACTGCATCAGACTGCTGGAGGGTAATGTTTCCAGCTTTCTCTCACCAGGGAGTAAGGCTGTGAGGAAGAATTGCCATGGCGTATCCTGCCTGTTGAAGTCTTGTTCACTGCACCCAACTTACCTCATTTGCTGATGAGGCTACTGGCTCCTAAGGAGGATTGTGGTATATTTGTGGTCAAGGCAAAAGCGCCATGATTGTAACTATATAGTGTTACTGAATATGGAGCAGTTATGGATCTAAAAGATGTCTAGAATGTGAAAAAATATTTCCAGAGACTTGGCGGGAAGATACCAGAAGGTCATGAATGTCTTACATAAATCATAAAGCCCAATTTCAAAGTTACCCTAGATGTACATACAATGAAATTCTACAGCAAAAGAATCTAAGAAGGGGTTTAGATGTGAACTGTGCATGGTGAAATCCCAGAAGCCTGAGGAATGAATAAACATGCTTGAAGTGTGGCTTCAGTAGCTAGATGATGCAAAACAGTGAAAAAAATGCAATGGGTAGAATTCAAACACAGTCGTTTAATTTGCATAATATATGCACATTTCTTATAGCAGGGTTGGAAATTCCCTTGGAACAAAGTTGTTGTTTTTCAACAGAACATATGCCACCCTGTCTGCTGCATATGCAACCACACTGGAGCGAATTGGTGTCAAAGCCAAGAAGAGTCTGCTGTTTCTCTGTCCAGAGTCAAAAAAATCATGTTTGGTCATACTTCATGTCATCAGAGGCCAAATTCACTGCAATACAATTCTCCCTTACTCTGTTGACCTGTTCTGAACAGCATTTCCGATGGTCAGGAAACCACTCCAGGTCAGTAGGTATTAAAAGAAACGCTTGTTGTTTTATTCTTTTTTGGTGGGTACAAAAACCACAGTTTCTTACACAGAACAAGATTATAAATAATATCGGTAACATGAGTGACCCGTAGTCTCTTTGATTCTACACTGCAGACTGATGGTGTTCTCTAAACGTATTTGTTGGTTTCTTGTAGTTAGACAGATGCAAATCCGTGGAACACTGAATGATGGAACAGAATGACGGTAACAGCAAATGAGAGGATGACCAACAATGTTTATAAAAAAAAGTCTTTGAATTTTATTACAGTGATGGCATTTTATATCAATTATTGCAATGAATTGTTCCCTAAGATGGTTAGAAAAAAGAATCGTGTTGTCCTCTACTGAATTTACATCCGTTAAAAAGCAAGCATGTTTCAATATTCCTCTTTTTTTCCCAAAGAAAAAAGTAATTTATTTTTTTCACAGGATTTACATATTTATTTCCTTATCACAGTTTAGTGACTGGTTTCCACAGCTGGATAATCTTCCCATTGTATAATGTTGATCATCTGGAGACACAGGTTAGCATGTTCATTGATTTCTATAGCAATTGGTTCCCCACTTTGCCAAGACAAAGACCACAATGTAGTCTTTTCTCAAGTGTGTTCTTCACAGTTTTAATGCTCTAAATTGGCAAGTCTTATTAGTTTTTTTAAAAGTCCACTCAAGTGAAATTTGTTGCTGTTAATATTTCTTTCCCAACCCCCTCCTACCCCCCCAAGAAAACTAAATTATGAATATTTTTTCCTGATATAAAATCTGAGTTTGGGTTTTCTGAGCTGAAACCATGCACGCATTTGTTGCTGATGATGTCTGGCATGTTTGGATGCCCTTCCCATACTCAGCCCGTTTTCTAAGTTCATCAATGACATTTCCTGTGTCGTGTTACAGTCCGTGCTGTATTCCCATCAGTCACTGACACAGTTTAATTAAGGCACTCGATTATTTTTTTGGTTTTTATGGTAGGTCTGATGCAATTACCGCCAATCCTGAACTTTGTCTAATTGCCGATCCGGAGTGTACAGCCTTTGGGCAGTCGGGAGTGAGGACGCGGCCGTTCTCCCCCACGCTCCCTGTGATGGATAATCTGGCTTTGTTTCGTATGGCTTCAGAAAAGGTCAGCTAGGTGGCAGGAAAAAAGGACAGAAAAAGAGGGAGGGGAGGAAGCAAAAAAGAAGTGTTACAATATTTCTAGTTCCCTAAAAAGAGTACACAGATAAACACCAAAAATATCTATATGTAGACATCTGCATTATCATGTTAACTCTTCATATAGTATACGTGCATGTTCTACTTTTTAAAACTAGAAAGATCGAACTGGAGGCTCTAGATATGTCAAAATTTAGTAAAAGCCAATCTCAATGGGGAACTGTAAAATCTCACGCAGTTCCCAGTTTCCTTAGAAATTAAGCCTCCTTCCCCATGCCTTTGTTTCACTTTGATTTTCTGTCAGTTTTCATGTACATGACGCCAGTAAGACCACAGGTTTGGAATTTGCTCACAAATTAGCTTGCAAACATAGAGGCAAGATCAGATTGATAGTATATATAATCATCATTTTAATATACCAATGTTTTTGGATATTTTGGTAAATTATTCTTTAAAGCCCCAGAAGAAAAGATTTAAACCCATGCCTATATCTTTTACTGATAGCAATGGCACAACCTTGGGTGCCTTTCTTTATCCTCCCTCCCTCCTTTAACACTTTAATTCCACTTTTCTTTCAACTCAATTTAAGAAGGTTACACTTTTTTTCAGATACATAAAACCTAGCATATCAATATTAATAACCACCTTTAAATTTTTGATTAATTATACTGAATTAGAGCCAGACTTAGTCATGCTTACAAATGATCTACTGGAGTTAAAAGGGAAGGAGGAGGAGGAGGAGGATAGTAACACATTACGTCTACACTAAGCATGACTAAGTCTGAATCCAAACCACTATAAATAATTTTAAGAAGTTAAATTTAAGGGCCCATAACTCCCACTGACGTAGACAGGATGTGCTGATTTTAACAGGACACCATAATAAAACAAATTTCCTTGCTAAAATATCAGCCACATGCAGGGCACAAGAGCAAGACACATAGCAGAAAAATATATGTGTACACAAAGGCCAAAAGAAAGAATTTCATGGTGCATTCGGACGACAAGTTTTCCAGATACTGCGACAAGAACGTTCCCTGAGGGAGTAATTTCTGCACTGGTTGCTTATCTGAACAATTAAAGTATTAAAAAGAAAAGAAAAAATAGATGAAAAAGCAGAATAAAATGAATGTGCTTGATTCTTTTTCTGTGTAGTGAAAATTTTATACCTTATGTTAGCATCTCTTCTTTTTTTGCATCACTTCTTTTTAAAGTCGTATATGAAGCACTGAGTAGCAATTAGACAGCCTAATTCTGAATGACTCAAATAGTAAACTATGTTATAGGGCAGGGATGGGCAACTCATTTGTCTAGGTAGCCAGGGACCCCTTGGAAGGTTGCCCACTACTGTCTGTCTTTCAAAAAATATTTTCATTTTAAAAAATTATTGTCTGTAGGAATCATGCAGGACAATTTTATCCCTGTCTCTGTATCCTCCTATATTGTTTTAAGCTTATGTGATACCAGGCTTTTACCTAGGAACAAAAGCGGAATACAGTAAGATCCCCATATCAGTGGGGGGATACTTTCCCAGTGGAACCATGGATATCTGAAAATATGGATGTGTCCAGACACCATTAGCTGATTTTTGATCCAAACATACCATAGAGTTGCATTGGAGGATCTAAAGATTTCTAGAGAGGTACACTCTCTAACAATCTGCTAGATCCTCCAACACAACTTCATGGTAATTTCCATACAATTGCCTGAAGGACCTGGCAGATTGTTAGAGAGACAATTTCCCACCTGACTAGTAAATAAAACCACAGATATAGGCCCTGTGGTTATGCATCTTACTGTAGTTATGGGTCTTACTGTACTTATTTTTTTGAGAAAGGGTTCTCTGGTGAAATTGCCACCCTTTTGTGGCCAATGGGAGGTGCATTTTAGTGGCCAATAATTGAGGGGATTTTTGGAGTGGGGGCTTGCAGACCTGAAAAAGTGGTATTCTGGAAACATTCTGCCTTTGAGGCACACTTCCCCTGCTTGTGGTCTATGGCTTCTAGGAGAAAGAAATTACAATTAACTTGGGCAAGTCTTGTTTGCCCAATGAGAACATTTTAGAATTGTCAAAGGATATATGGTTGGGACCTTATGCTACAATAGCGTTTATGCTTTGAATTATATAGGCTAGAAAAAAACCCTACTGAATCAATCAACACTTCAGTTTATTCTGTAAGTCCCCGCTAGCAGGGACTAGCAATAAGATGTAGGCTCACATATCCTATCATCAAGGTTTTCGTACGAAGACTTCATTTACTGCAATGTGCAGCTTCGCTCATAGCTTAGAGGTCACATCAAACAGCGCGACTGGCCAGAGGAAGGGTTGTCTATACACCAGTGTTCCTACTGCAGGAATGGGTGAGTGTGAAGACTCAAGAACTTGAAAGAGTACATGTCCACTACATCCCCTCAAAAAAATAAACATTGCCCTCAAATTCCCCAAACATGGGGAAAAAATTCTTCCATGTTTTTAAGTTCTTTTGGACTATTTTAGACCTGAGACAACAGCAGGAATTGAGTAGAGACCACTTCTGGTTCACTTTGTTTTTCAAAAAAAAGGCCTCTCTTGAACCATAATTGGCCAGTGGAGTGTGGGGGCCAAAGGGATTACAGTGTTTTTTACCTTAAGGAGGCCTCGCAGAGCCACAAAAATAGTCCATGGGCCACTCTTCTCCTACTCCTGTCCTATTATCTTGTTAGTGATAAAATAGTCTGAAACCGCCTACAGAGTATCGTCAACCAGAGTTTAGAATTAACGTAATTGCCCTTAAATAGTTATTTTTGCAAGATGCCATATGGGCGTAAGAAAGTCATATTTCAAAATAATTTTAATGAGTGGAAATGGCAAAATTTGTGGGTGTAGTGACTAAAGGATGTCTTATGATATTTTCTTATTAATTCAATGTTTTTTTTTAAAAAAAATGTAAGGAGCAACAAAAAGCAACACATAATGGAACGAGTAACAACCAAATTACTTTTTAAACATTGGAATGATAATGCATTATCTAAAAAAAAAAAGTCTGATCAGTAATAAGAACATGTTACTTGGGGGGAAAGAAACTTTCAAAGATCTGTCCTGGCTAGCACTATTTCTGGCTGCAAGTGAAACATCACAAATCAAACTGAATGTTTAATATGAAGAAACAAACAACTCATGCTGTCTGCACAAACATAACTAGCTTGTCAAAGCCTAGATTCCTTTTTGAGCTGCAATTTTCTATCTGCAACCATTTTTCCTTGCTCTCTGAACTGTTCAAAATCAGTCTATAAACAATTTTTCTACCATATCCATTGTGCAAACTAGTCCGCTAAATGTCTACTGAGATTTGCAGTAGCATTCCAAACTGCCAAGCTGTATTCTTAGTCAATGAAGCAAAACTAACCTGAGTTCACAGAAGGAAAGTCTGGCTATAAAAATGCTGGAAAATTAACTAACAGTTAGGGATGAGAAAGAAATCTGTTTTAACTCAGATGTTTACAGTGTATTTACCAAGCTCACAAACTGTAGTCCTGGACCAAAATCCTGTTTCAAGTGGTGGAGCATAAAGCTCTTCCAAGCATTCTTATGACTAAGGTTTGAAGGGCAATGCCTACATTTCTGCAGATGCTACTTCTCTTCAGACTTACTCAGAAGTAAGCCATACTTATCATTAGCAAACAATTGAACATCTCTATTGGACAAGAACAATGGCCCATCCATTTCTCCAAATGACCAACCAGGATTTTGTTGAGAAGTGAACATATCAGAGGCAGAATACCTTTCCCTATACCAATTGCAGGAAAATAGTGGGCGGAGGGGGGACTTCTGGTCCTGCTGATGAGCACCTCACTTTGTTGGCAACTATGGGAACAAATAGTTGGGCCAAATAGATCTTTGTTCTTATTAAGCTTGTTTCGAAAAAATCTTATTACAACATTCAGTAGCAAGCCACTATTTTGATCCTGGAGGCTAAATACATTGATTAGTTGGCCTAATCCAAATGTCTCTTCAAATGTCAGCCCAGGTAAATTTGATGGTCAGGAGTGCTTACCACCAGTTTCAGCTGATATGCCATCTGAGCCCCTTCTTAGATTTGGAGGACTTAAAGATGGTAGTGCACATGTTGGTAAACTAAAGGTTGGACTTCTGCAATGTGCCTTATATTGGGCTACTTTTGTACCAAGTTTGGAAACTCCAATTGGTCCAAAATTTGGCAGCCGGATTGGTAGAAGGGACATCCTGAAGAGAGATTTACACCTGTCTAAAAGTAATTCCACTGCCTGCCAATTAGTTCCCAGGCAAAGTACGAGATTTTGGTTTTGACCTTTAAAGCCCTACATGGTTTCGTCTCAGGTTACCTACAGGATTACCTTCTCCTGTACAATCTGCCCTGAACACTTAGGTTCCCTGTGTGGCAGCTACTCCAGCCAGCCAGAACTGACAGGCAACCATCACCCAGTGGACCTTTCCACTGGCTACCCCATGTGGAAGAGATCCGATGGGTGAATGAGCTGTGGAATTTAAAACACATCTCAAGACATGTCTCTTGTCTACCCAATGTTGTGTTTACTTTAATTTTCGTTTGTGTATTTTGATATATGTATTTTGTCAAAATACATTTTAATATGTGTTTTATATGATTTTTATGATTATGTGATTGATTTTAGCTCTGTTGTAACCTGCTTCAAGCCATGAGGAGAGGCAGGTAAGAAATAATAATAATAATAATAATAATAATAATAATAATAATACCTTTGCAAGATCATCTATGGCTATATGGAAGAGACCATTGCTATATCATGAGACAGCAAATAGGATCAATTAATTAGAGATTTGTGTTGCTTTGTGCCCCCAAGTAGGCTCTGACTTATGGTGACACTATTCTAGCATTGTCTAGGCAGGATGTACTTGGAGGTAGTTTGCCATTGCCTTTTTCTTACACTGAGAGGGGTGACTTGCCCAAGGTCTCGTGGATTTCTATGGCTGAAAAAACATGGAGGTCCTGTGCGCCCAGCACCCTAGTCCAGTACTCAAAATATTATAGCCTGCTTGCAGACTTATTCCTGTGAAAATTATGTCCAAGTCAGGCCCACGCATTCTAAGACCATTTTCATGTATAAAAGTGACTATACTAGGTTTTGCATATCCAGCCCTTCCTACACAAGCAAGCAGACTGAAAAATCTTGCTTGGCCTGACTCTTATCGACAACCCTAAAATTTCACCACAAACTCTAAAATTTCATCTAGTGATAAATATTCCCCTGTGATGTATATGTACCAGTATACATGTATATATTTGATACTATTATATATAGTACACATATATGCACATATATAATTGTATCAAATATATACATGTATACATATATACCAATGCATATATTAAAAGAAAAGCAAATGCAGATGTCTATTAGCCACATATAAGGAAATATACTAAACATCTGCAGCCAAAATTAATTGAACCGGTTTTCCAAAAAGAGGAATCTCTCTTTGAGAAGCAAGCAAGGGACCACCACTGGACAGACAGGTCACAACACCGCAGGACAAGATGATGCATCACCCACTCACTGTAGTAGGCCCTAAGTCCTACCCCTAAATTTTAACACTCTCGGTTCCATATACGTTGTAACCTTCTCTATAAGTTGCTAAATTCTGGGTATTCTGCGAGGAAGTTGGATTAAAAGTCTGTGCACTCTTTGCCACCTTCATTCTCTTCGCCTCTGCCCTGGATTTGTAACAGAATTCTATCAAAGCCACCAGCATAGCCAAGCCCAGGCCGCCAACCAGAATGTAGAAGACACCGGCAACGTTGCTGAGACTCAGGGCGCTGGTCTTGTCCTGCGGAAACAGAAGTGCTGATGTTAACTCCAAGGAATAAGAGTCCGGGGAAACAAACAAATACTACACTGCAGTATATACAGAGACAGAAGTAGTGACTTCATGAGTATAAACAGGGGGCGGGGGAGACAGCCACTGACAAATGCCATTAAGAGACTTGGTCTGTCCTGCTTTGCAAAACAAACACACATATAAACGAAAAGCAAATTAACAAAAGACATTGAGAAACATTACATGTGCTTAACTAATACTTTAGGATGTAATTAGTCCCTTGGTTACGAATGGCTGTGAAATAGTCTAGCACAATTAACTGTGGCATCAATAAAGCATATCTATTCTCTTGGCTGACATTTAATGGAGGCCTGAGCGTGGGACTTTTAGAGCATCATTAAAACAACTCCGTGATCTATGGTGGTGATTCCTTTCAGGCTAAATGTGCCCTCATGTATTTATTCAAAAAGCAAAATAAAACACCTGACTAGCTCTCTATCCATTAGTTAAATAACAGTGGATTTAATGTCTATTACATTTAAATCACTTTTTACTACTCAAACAAATGCATTTCTTGTTTCGGCAATGGAATCCACATCTACAATTGGGAAAAGGGATATCTCTGTAGATAAGTCTTTTTCTTGATCTCTTTTCTTCCTACTTGTGGTGGTATGTGGCTTTTATGTCAGTACAGAGGTGAATCTGTCTAGGTTTCAATCTGAGATATTTTAGAGCTGAATATATCTTGAAAATAAGCTGTAGCAGTGAAGAGTTTCTTAAAAGCCAGAGCAGATTCATTATCCCATTGACATGGATTTTCTGAAACCAGAAGAGATGCTAGCTTCCATCTCTTCTTACCACACTGTCATTTTAAGTTCTCTGGTTTCAGAAAATAATTGCAACATGTTGGAAGGAATGACTCTAGTAGAAGCCCATCCCTATCCATTAACTGCATTATTTTCAGTTGGGGAGTCTTGAGAATTTTTATATGTCTGAACTTCTCTTGGTTTGGAGAGTATAACTGGCATCCCATTAGCCAATTCTGGTGCTATAAATGGACTTGGAACACCATAAGTGCTTCATACTTCCATTTATGTTCATGGCATTATCACCACAATTGCAAATGACTTGAAGTCCACCTTAAAAGTCAATCAACTCTTGAGTTGATGGAGATCTCTCTTCTGAAGGTGAGCAGGATGCTATAGGATGATGTGACCAGCCTTCTCTTGCCACCAAGTGAAGCTACAATGAAGATTGCAACAATTCTTTTTCTTTTGCTGTTCACAGCATTACCTGATGGCAGTAAATGGATGGTCACATCATCCTGCATTGCCCATCTTTGTTGCAGCATAGACCTCCATCACTCTGGATGACTGACTTGTTTTTAAGGTTGGTTTCAGGGGTTGGGTGAGGAGTTCAGTCGTGGTTGCAACACTGTTGATGTGTTTTTGATGGACTTTTAATCGAAAATATGTGTTTTGGTTTGTCATAATGTTTAAAAAATAGTTTTAATTCAGTACATTCTTCATACCCCCAGTGTATAGTTTATTTTGGCATGACCTGCATAGATACAATGGTCTGAATTGAATTGCTAATGGGAACTAGAGTAGACCTTCTGGGAAAATAAACTGCTGAATGGTAAGTCAGCACTTTTGTAAATCTCATTGGTACAATGAGTTGTTTATAACTAATACTAGAAAATTGTTGAATCAGAATTGCACACTTGACCTTCCAGGGTTTTAAAAAGATGTGCACAATACCTAACACAATTCTTGAGGATAATGACATTTTGTTAAGGATTTGACCCTGTGGCACACTATTTATATTGCTAATTAAGTCATTTAGTAAATCTTACCTTAAGGAACCAGCTTATTTTAAAATGGAGTGAGGTGCAGGGATACTGCTTTAAAAACTCCAAGTTGGCTGGCATTTACCCACCACAGAGACCACTGAATGCAATTATATATATATATATATATATATATATATATATATATTCCATCAACTGTGCCAGTAAATAAAAGATTAGAAAGTTGGCCTCATCTTGGAGGCATAACATTTTACTGCTAGGGTTCCATATTAGGAGCAAGGTAATAAATACATAAATCAATAGATTTTACATTCCCTTTAAATATTGTCATGACAGGGGCAGGGCAAGGCTATATTTTTAATGGATGAATGTCAAAAGTCAGACTCTTATGGAAGGACTGCCAACTACCCTTGAACAAAAACCAGCTTCTCACCAAAAGCATGTGTGAGAATAGTGTACCACTACTAAATGGTGAGTGAAAGGTACATGGCTCGTGGCTGTATAATGTGATCAATGGCCACTAAAGACCTCACTGCAGTTTTTAAGACTGAACAGCAAGGACATACTGAATGTCTGCAAAGAGAGAACATCCAAAAACCCATAAGCAAACGGGAGCTTCACAACTGGGGCACCTCTACTTTTGTGAACATTGAAGGATGTAGGACTTTCATTTGGGGCTTGTCCCTTGGATGAGGCTGGTGATGAAGGACTTTAATATAAGTGGGAATCATTTCACTCTCTTGCATTCCCCACTAAAGATTTTTAAAAACCCAAACAAAGACTTGTATTTATCCCACTGGGGTAAGGAGGAAAAGGATAATTATCTTCTAAACGATGACCATTCAATTGCCGACTTATTTCCATCCCTAAGTGATCATTAACTCTCCCTCGTGAACACAATAGTAGGTCCCGAACTGCAGCAACTGACCTTACTTCCAGAGTCCTTGGGTCCACATTCACCTTTATCGTACCACCATTTGTTTTTCAGCTTGTCTAAGACGCCTGCCTCACTGAGTTTCAAAACGGCAAGGTTTACAGGAGTTCTTCACGTGGAAAATAACATAAATAACATTATATATGTTATTTTATGTTATTCAAGTAAAACTACATAGAATCGCATTGCAAAGTGACGGAGCAAAGGCCACAGTGGCTGTTATGTCATGTATGGTAGGCCAAGGGTTAGAGACAGACATACAACTGGGACCTGCTCCATCGCTTCAGGTAACGGGCACATACTGCTGGGGAAATTTTTAAACAAATCGTGTGCAATTACTGTCAACCCAGAACTATTGGCTTACATAGTCAATTGACAAATGTTATTTGACAGTACAATAAAAGTCTACCTGTTTGGGAAAAATCATGCCCTTTTGGATTTTTGTTGTTTTTTGTGTATAACCAGGGGAACACCAATCTGTGTACCTGCAGTTGAAACTATGCATCCATCAGACTGTTACCAGGCATGCTCCTTTTCCTGGATACATTCTCTTTCTGAGAAAATGGATAGATTTTTTTTAAAGAAATGTTCAAGGGCTTGTAAAATGCCCACTGCTGTTTTGTGTCCAACCTGCCAACACCATCTTGCAATGATTCTCCATTGAGAACTATTTGTGTGAGTCCCAAAGACCACTAAAAAGAAGAAAGAAGACAGATGGGGGAAGTGAGGTAGACAAGTGCAGTGATTATTGGATTCAATTAATATGTTTTATTTAGGAAATTCTTGATCCTTCAGAACGACTCTATAGTCAACACCCAATGGGAGTTGGCCATAGAGTCATACTAGAGGACCTAGAGATTCCTAGAAAGGTGTTCCTCCATGTAACACCATGAGGACCTACATATTCCTAGAGAGGTGTTCTCTTAAGTAAAAATAAGTAGGGTGTTTTTTTAAGTGTTTTTTTCAATTTCACAGGGATCCTATGCCTCTAACTTCAGTAAATGTGGAGTACCTACTTCAATTTTCACTGAGCTGAGTAGTACACTGAGGTTCATAGTTTATATGAATAAAGTTGGGCTTGCCTATCACTGCATTTCACTATCATCGGGGTATTTGTAAAGTGGAGCCCCTGGTGGCGCAGTGGGTTAAACCCTTGTGCCGGCAGGACTGAAGACCGATAGGTTGTAGGTTCTAATCTGGGGAGAGCACAGATGAACTCCCTCTGTCAGCTCCAGCTCCCCATGCAGGGGCATGAGAAGCCTCCCACAAGGATGGTAAAACATCAAAACATCCTAGCGTCCCCTGGGCAACGTTCTTGCAGACGGTCAATTCTCTCACAGCAGAAGCAACTTGAGTCTCAAGTTGCTCCTGACATGAATAAAATTGTTTAAAGGGATGCAAAAATTAACTTATGGTTTAAATGTAACACCATGAGCACCTTACAATTCTATTAATCAAGCTGCTACCCATCGACAAAGCTCAATGGCACTAGGCCAGGCACACTCTCTCAAATGAACATATTTCACAGGGTTTTTGAGTAGATAAGACTGAAAAATAGCCCCTTGGCTGTTTGAAGGAAGGACCAAGTACAAATATAATACTAACAATATAAGGAAAATATCTTTAATGGAATTGTTCTACATTTTTTAGATGTGGGAACAGAAAACTTGGTGCTTAGATTTTGTTCCTGTGAATCATGAAACATAGCTTTTAGGGGAAAATTTATGGCTCATAACTAGAAAACAACTACCCCCAAGTTTCTTCTAGAGCACTGCTTCTTAAACTGTCGGCCCCAACCCCAAATGGGGATCCCTCGCTTGATGTTGGGGTCACAGACAAAATAGCAACAATAAAATGCTTCTGAATGGCACCTTGATAGTTACATGAGTAACAACATGCAGCATTTACAGTTTAGATATGCTTGTACTGTACTTTATAAAAAGGAAAATCAGCCCTTTCAGCAAACCTTGCAAATGAGGATTTATAATCAGTAAATGTTTGATTTTTATACCTATTTTATATACCTATACATACGGGGTTACATAAATCCTTTTTCTAGGTGAAAAGGCATAAGGAATAAATTTGGAAGGTGGAAAATGGTCGCAAGTGGGGAAAAAAGTGTAAGAAGTCCTGTTTTAGAATAACCATCATGCTAAACTGGCTTTCAAACCGCGTTTATGTAGATGTGCCTCTAAGGGGAATTCATCTAAACAGGATTTAACTAGGGTATCTGAGAAACATCAGGTGGTCTTTGTGAGTTGCCTTTTCAAAAGCAAAAGAATTGTGTAAACAGACTGTCTGTTGCCCCAACAGTTTTGGTTAAGAAAGTGTGTCTGTGTAACCTCAAAAAACCTAGATACCTATAGCCAATCTAAACAATTTCATATCTAACTAGGGAGACAGGAAGGATATCTGGCAGGTTCCTCAACTTTCGAATTTGCTCTTTTGTATACCCATAAATATGGTCAAGTGACTGGCTTGACACTGAAGGAGCTTGGGGTGGTGACGGCCGACAGGGAGCTCTGGCGTGGGCTAGTCTGTGAGGTCACAAAGAGTCGGAAGCAACTGAACGAATCAACAACAACATACCCATAAGTGTATTTGATATTTTAAAAAAATAACTTGTAAAAAGAAATTTGTGAGATTGCAAGAATGACAAGAGAAGCTATAACTTTATATTCCTAAATTGCTTAGAAGGATGCAAATATTTTTGCTTTGACAGTAATTGCATACACATGAACATTGGGGTCTCTCTTTTGGCCCCGGTGGTTCACAATGCCTAGGAGATGGTCAAGGGCTTCACGGCAGGAAGGAAAGGACCCCAGCAGATGCACCAATTACTCAACATACTGTTTACCCGCTTTGGTGACATTGAGGCTGACCTTGGAGTCACCTCCCCCGCTGCCACATTCTCCTTTGTCGTACCACCATTTGTTTTTCAATTTGTCCAAGAGGCCTTGTTCATTCAGTTTTAAAACTGCGAGGTTAACAGCATTTCTTGAAACGATAAAACATATTTTGTAAGAAACTGCACAGCTGTTAAAGATGTTAGAAGGAATGAGGACTTAAAAAGCTCTTTTTTATCCGCATACTAAATAAACCTCTCATTTGCATATCACAACATCCCTACCAGAAGGAGAAAGCATTCAAGCTTACAAATTTGGGGAGCAAAAAAGATTTTCTGGCATCTTTATGGCTTATCATTTAAGTAAGGATAATACAATTTTGCAACCATGTCTTCCCCCTCCTCTGACTCCTCCAGCAATGTGATTACATATTCGCAATAAAGGATCCTCAGATATCCAATTTAAACATCTTCTCCTTCAGTTTATAACATAAACAATAAAAAATGGGCCCCAACTCAATTTTATTAGCAGCCAGACGATTGTTCACCGTAGAAAGTAAAAGTTTTCAATTTTCCTTCCCTTGAGTAAAATACTTCTACACAAGGGAAACAAAAATTCAAAACTCATTATTTTGATGCTATTTTACTGGCATTGAAATTTGAAGGAAATGCATGAATTCAGTAGAGAGATAACTAGCAAAAAAGATAAGCGCGCGCACGCACACACACACACACACAACTACTCTACAACTATGTATGACATAGACATATGAAGCAAGATTCAGCCATAATTAAAACACCTTTACACTATATCCATTCAAAGAGGGAAGATATATAGATTTTTACGGCACTTCTTTTCACATTGACCATACTCTGAGTTTTAGGCTACATAGATATGAATTCTTAGGCAGTCACATTACAAAAAACTCTTTACTAGATTACTAAAACAGATTCTTCCACTGAAGTTATGAGCCAAATCTTTCAGGTATCACATCTATGGGGTCATCAAGATGTGCCAGGGTCTCCAAATAATTTCTGCTTCATCATAGATATGTCTGTCTTCATGTATGTGTAAGAGTGATGAAGTATCATAAAGCTTGTGGTTCTGATCTATGGTTTATCATGTCCCTGAAACCTGGGTTTGCGGAACAATATTTATTTATTTATTTATTTATTTATTTATCAATTTTATATACCGCCACTCCCTGAAGGCTCGGAGCGGTTTACAATATACATATGCAATACATTACATTTAAAATCAAAGAAAAATTTCAATCAACAAGATTCAAATGCCAGCCTAAATAAATAAGTTTTACAAGCTCTACGAAAAGATAGCAAGTCTCGGAGACCTTGTGTTTCCGCTGGCAAGGCATTCCATAGGTAAGGTGCCACCACCGTGAATGCTCTACGCCTAGTAGACATCAGGTGAAAGGTCCTAAAATTGGGAACTTCAAGGAAATTCTGATCGTCTGAACGGAGTGATCTCGGGGATTGGTAGGGGGTGAGGCGGCCCCTCAGGTACTCTGGCCCCAGGCCATATAAGACCTTAAAAGTAAGAACCAGCACTTTGAAGGTAATCTGGTGCTCAATCGGCAACCAGTGCAGTTGCTGCAAGATTGGAGTGATATGACACCTCGCTGGAACCCCTGTGAGAAGCCAGGCAGCAGCATTTTGCACTAGTTTAAGTTTCCAGATCACCGATAAAGGCAGGCCAATGTAGAGGGCATTACAGTTGTCCAACCTTGAGATGACTGTGTAGTCTGGATCACCGTGGCCAGGTCGTCCCTGGACAGATAGGGAGCCAGATGCCTAGCCTGATGCAGTTGGAAAAATGCGACTCTGCTTGCAGCGGAGGCCTGGGCCTCCATCGTCAGCAGAGGGTCTAAAAGGACTCCCAGACTCTTTACCAAAGATGACGGGCATAATGTCATGCCACCCAGGGTAGGCAACCGGATTACTCCTCCGGCCGGCCGACCCAACCAAAGGATCTCCGTCTTTGCTGGAGTCACCCTCAACCTGCTGGCTTGCAACCATTTAAAAACTTTTTTTTTCAAAAATAGAACTTTTATTTTGGAAACCTATGGTAATTAAATAAGATAAAAGGGGAAATAAAACGCTGCACCGTGACCTTTGAACCACTCTGGGCACATCTGCATTGGCCACTTACTACAAAGTACACCAGAATCAGCACCGTGGCAGCCAAGCTACACACTGAACAGATCTATGGTAATGCAGGGCAAGGTCACATTAATGCGAGTTCCTCTGACTTCTGCCTCAGAATTCAGAACAACCATACATTTTGGGCCCATGTAAACAGTTAGGTCAGTTCCTATCAATGCCATGTTTGCTAGGCTGGCATGGCCCAGGAACATTGGAAGGCACATACTATCCCCTCTTGTTCTCCTTGTCATGGCAGCTAGTGGGTGCAGCATGGATCCTGTCTACTGTCCATCACCTGAAGTGATGTTGGTCAGAGAGATTAGGGGAGGGAGCGGGTAGGGGATGAAGTTATTCCCCCTCACTGCCCATTTTCTCACTGCCCCCCCTGATCAACATCAGAGCAGGTGACAAACAATTGGCAGGACCCATGTGCACCCAGAGACCACCAGGACAAGAAGAACAACAGGGGATAGTATACGTGGTCTTTCAGTGGCAGCAAACTGGATTCCTTCTTGCCTCTGCAGTGGCTGAGAAGAGGCCAATTTCATATACTTCATGCTGGATTGGCCCTGGGATAAGGGGTCAGTATAGATCCGCCTGTTGTTTGCTAATTTCAGTGCTCAGTTGATATTGGCAACATTTTTCAACCAGATGAAAAAGAATCCAGCTTGCTAATAAACATATTTTATTTTTATTTATTTACTTCATTTTACTCCTCCTTTCTCACCCCAGAGGGGACCCAAGGTGGCTTACATATTGATCATAAAACATTGGGTGCTATTTCTTTTTTCACGACAAAGTCACATAGGCATTGATTCTCCAACTTTTGTCATCTATGTATTTTGGATTTCAGCCTTCCCAGTCAGCATGGCCATTGGTTAGGGACTTTTGCAGGTGAAGAATCTGCAAGAATCCCCAAACACCTGCAAAATTAAAGAGGAAGAAGCACTGATGTGGGCCTAATGGCCAATATTTCACAGATGAAAATCAGGAATAGTTCCCTTTGCTGCTGAGTTGTTAGATTTGTCAGATAAAACAGTCTGGACTATTTGGAACAGCATGAAATGACTACAAATTGAACAATAACATGATGATTGATGTCTGCTGTTTAGAAATACTCTGTAAAACTCCTGATGCCAACTCTTCTAATACTGGCCTTCATCCAACATTACTAACCCTTATTGGTATTCTTATGGATGAAGAATTTGTTTCTCTCTCCATGAGGATTAATAAATTAAAAATTAAAAAGCCTAAAATGATATCTATGGAGAATTTTTCTTTTTCTCTTAGCATCCCTACCCCCAGACCAGCAGTTTGTTTACACTAAAAAAACAAAACCTGGACTCACATCAGATGGAAGGTTGTCTTCATGATGCACTACTATGTCCTGTAAATATCTTAGTTGTTTTGGTTTTAACTGATTTTGCCCCCACCTTGGTCAAAACCAGATGATACTCTGTTGGAAACTGTGGAGTATGACGGTGCTTCGGAGCAGTCTAGTCAGCTGGATCGGATCCAATTGAATACAATATATTATTCAGACTGGATACTAGTGCCATTTCTCTTTCCCTGCACTGAAAGGAAATGGTTTGTGCCCATGTTGGTGCTGCTCCTTGATAGTCACTATCTTCAATCTCATTGCCCCCCCTCCCCACGATGGGATCTGATCTCCAGGTCATGATGATTTGGGATAGACATGATGTCATCTCCTCAGGCAATTATTTTCTTCTTATACAATTTTTTTTGTGCATGTCTTAATTAAGCTGGGATAGACTGGATGAATCCTATGCCATTCTACTTTTTTCATCAGCTTCTAAAATGTGCCAATTTCTCTCTCTTCTTCCCATATTCTACCAACCGCCAATTGATTCAGCAGGACAAAGAGGAAAACAAAGTCAGAACTTTGCTTTTTCCCATAGACAAATACAAACCACTACAACCTACCTTGTGTGCTTAGCTACATACATCCTGGTTTTCATCTGTAAAATGTCAGATTGTTTTCTTATGATCTATATCATAATATGTCTCATTCTTGGCAGGAGGAAACACCTTTATGCATTATCCATTTTGAGAAAAGAAGAACTTTAGCTCCTTTTTTTGGTCTTCTGTGTGAATTCTTGGTGTGATCTTCTCAGATCTCTGCCAACTAATTACTGAGTTTTGAAAACTATCTCTAAGCAGAATTGACCTGAACCTAATTTTCATGGTTATTAAATTTGTATTAGATAGTGAATGAAGATAATGAAATTACTTTTCTGCCCCTGGACCTCCAAAGAGAGGAATATAGGCTGGGGTGTTAGTGATAACGACCTGCTCTTTGTAGATAAAGCCTCTGAGGCTGCAGTCCTTGGGCAATTTGACAAATGTAATTTTATATATGTGCCCTAATTATGGTTTGTGATCAAGCAGGAGAGAAGAAAGGGAACAACTGAGTTGGAATTGTTCATTCCCCTCCTGTGATCCAGGAAGCAATTGCTTTTGAACTAGAGATATTTATTATGGATTTTTAATTAAACATCTGGAAGACAATAGTTCTGTTTCTTGTGATTCTCTCAACATCTCTGCTCCCTTTCAGTATATCCAATGAAGTCTGAAGCACTGTTCAAGGAGGTTAAAAGATTTCAATGTTTTTTTTTCTATACCATTGAAAGTCAAAACAAAATTCTGTTCTGTGCATCAGTGTCCCCATTTTCGTCTTTTCATATTTAAAAAATCAGTTTTAATTTTAATTCTAACCTTGTGGGAGGACCCCACCCTTTGCTTATCTTATTACAATATTTCTATCTTACGGTATAAGGTGTCATGGATGTAATGCAGTGAATTAAATATTGGACTAGGTCTACCCAGTAGACCCAGGTTAAAATCCTTGCTCAATTGTGAGATTAACCAGGTGATCCCTGGTCAGTTACTATTGTCCAGTCTAAACTTTATAGGTTCTGTTTTTTTAAAGCAGGGAGGGAAGGTGATTAACTCTACTGTACTACTTTAAGATCCTTGGAGGAAAAGTAGTATTTAAGCAATGATGAGAACCAATTCATTGTGTCATTCAGTTGAACACACATTGGCTCTTCTATATTTCAAAGTTCTTTCTTCAGTCTATAACACATACAAACATATAATAATATCCATTTTTGTGATGATGATGATGATGATGATGATAACTTTATTTATATTTCACTCTATTTCCCCTGGGGGACTCCAACAAACAAAAGGGCACACATTCAATGCCTCAATAATATTAATAAGTACAAATATAATAACCCAGAATAACCCCATAACAAACAATAACTTAATAAAACATAATCTTTCAAAAATTATAACTAACATAGAACGGGAACATAAAACATCCAAATGAATATACAAAGGCATCATAAAGGTTCACAGATGTGTGCACTGATTGTGTGATGGGTCTACCCATACCCATTCATTAAGGCATTGCACAACTTAGTTTAAATCCAGTCTCCGTTGTAACTATTTGATCCATATTTTAACAGCAATTTGTGTGTGGCCTGGGGCATATTCATGGCTTGTATTCATCAGGTTGCATTTGTGTGTTGGGTTTCAGACTGAGACAGTGAAGTTTATTTAAATGTGCAGTAAAAAGGGTTTTGAAACTTCCACAAATGGTTACTCGGGATATCCAAACCCTATTTTTCTCCAAGGAGTTTTGTTTGTTTGTTTTTAATTAAACAATTTGTATCCCATTTGTATCCCATTCATTCAATTTGTATCCCATTCTGTATTCAATTTGTACCTAAAGAGCTTTGTGGGATGGTGTGTGTGTGTGTGTGCAGGGAGGGTATAAAAAGAAGGGCTGAAACACTATGGACGAACCACTACAGACACTATGATCTTCTGGGGAGGCCCTGCTCTTGGTCCTGCCACCATCACAGGTGCGTTTGGTGGGGGACAAGAGGCAGGGCCTTCTCAGTGATTGCCCCCCCCCCCCCCCCGGTTATGGAACTTCCTTCCTGGCAATATTAGATAAGCCCCCTCCCTCCTGTCCTTCCGAAGGCTGGTGAAGACCTGGCTGTGGGACCAAGCCTTGGGGGCAGTGCAATGTAGCAAAATGGTGTCCTGAGATGGTTTTAAAGCATTAAAGTGATTTTAATGTTTGTATATATTTATGGTTTTGTGTCCCGGCATTGAATGCTTGCAGTATATATATTGTGTTCTGCCCTGAGTCCCCTGCGGGGTGAAAAGGGCGGAATATAAATGTTTTAAATAATAAATAAAATAATAATAATAAAATGGAGAGAGAAATGGGAAGTGGGAGGAGAGAAGGGGTGTATGTTGTTAATTGAAGCCATAATGTTTCATGTTTATGTCTATGTTTGATTTTTTAATAGTTTTAATGGTTTTAATCTACTGGTACATGTTATTGATTTAGATATGTTCTATATATATGTGTGGGGGAGGGGGAGGCATTGATTTTGCCATTTATTATGTTGTAAACGGCTTTGAGTCCTCCCAGGGATGAGAAAAGCAGTATAGAAATGCTCATAATAAATAATAATAAATGTAAAAATGCATTCTGCCCATTGTTGCAACGTTATGAAATACCTAATGATATTTCCTAAAGCTAATGCCTCATTCTGCCAAAAATGTTCTCCGAGTTTTCAGTGGAACAACCAGGAAAACAGATCTCTTGATAATTAGACCATACCACGTCCTAAAACACATATAGACACACACACACACATTTAGGTAATTCTTATCTTGTAGGGAAGGAATTACTCACCCTGACCAAAGGTCAGAAAGAAAAAACCTTTTCCACTTACTTTTCTGAGGAAACTGCAACTGGCTGATCACAGTCCTAAAACAGTAATTTTAAAAAACAAACCCACAAAAGCTATTCATGAGAGGGTTATTTAGTAGGGTTATTAGCCATATCCATAGACAATTTCACAGCACAATAAGAAAAAAAAAGGAAATAAAAAAGGAATGGAAAAATAAATGAGAAATTTTAAGCGCTTCTCTTTGTTCTGAAATTAATCTTAAATTAGTTACCAGCCTAACCACATCACATTCCTCGTTACATCTAGCAGGCCATGTAAAAAACACGTTTGTTTCACACCACTTCACTTAATGGCTATGCAATTGAGATGCAACCCAATGTACCAAAATAAGTGGCTGGTCTTTTTATAGCATTCTTCTCACATAAGATTTAATGTTTATATACCTGGAAGGTTCTAAAAATATTTATTCATTATGTTCATTAAACAGAAGTCACTCAAAAATAGGCAGAGATCTGTCAAGCACTTGGAGATGTTAAGTTCTGTTTTACAACACAGAACCAGCTTGGATTCACGACTCCTATTCCAATGCCATAGATCTGCCCGGGGAAGTGTGTTAGCTATATGTGATCCTCAAGCATTGCTGTCACTGTATTTGCATGGAAAGTACTTCCCCGCAGAAGGTCTTCTTTCTTCACGTGGCCAGGAGCTGTGATTTTCTGGCATGGTGTATAGGGTATCATCCTTTGTGGATAATGTTCTCTTCTTTAGAAAGTGACACTCTACATGAGGAACATGTCAGAAATACACGAGGAAGAGGTGGCAGTATCACATTCTTTTTCTTGTTGACTCCTTTTTTAAAAAGTGACTATTGAATTTGTGAGATGGTTGGGGATGGGGAAAGCAGAGGGAAATGTTTTACCCCGTTCCCTCCTGTATTTCCCGGTATCCTGGAATGGACATTCATTCCATATCCTTTCACCATTGTCCCCTGTCTTTCCTCTGCTTTAACTCATCTTTACTTGGCAGGACTTGATTGACACCTAACTCTATCAGAAGTCTTCAAGCTCCATTTCTATGTATTTGGGAATTGAGACACCATGTAGTCCCACTAGAAGTGGCAGATCTGATGGACTCCTGTGGAGCTCTATTTCCCAAGCACATGGAAACAGAGCCCGAAGACTGTGAGATGAAGATATATATAAAACGTTATGCAGAAAATAAATAACTTTACAGAAAATCTCCTAATATCTTAAAGATCAAGACATCCTATTATGGCATAAGCTTTGGGGGGCTCCAGGCCACTTTGACGGTGCATGAAGCATTCCCTTTATTATTATATACATACATGGATGGGTAGGAGTGTGGTGGTTACAATTACTAGGATAGTGGCGATGAAATGCAAGAAGTTCTAACTTGCTGGAACAGCTGGTTGCAATTCTTCAAGAGGTTCAGTTTCATCACCTATAACTTGAAACAGGTCAAAAGCTTTTCATCATACCTACTTGTAAAACAGTGCAATGATTCTAGACTTCAGTGTTACCACCCTACTATAATTTATTACTGACCACCATTAAGATGATAATCACTGGTTTTCCTTTTGCATTTCAATTCCTTCGGACTCTGCTCAAGCATGCATATACCAAATAATTTGCTAACAGAAGGAAACTTGTGTTGTCGAAGGCTTTCATGGCCAGAATAACTTGATTGCATGAGTTTTCTGGGCTGTATGGCCGTGTCCAGAAGCATTCTCTCCTGATGTTTTGTCTGCGTCTATGGCAGGCACCCTCAGAGGTTGCGTCTATGGCAGGCACCCTCAAACTAAGCAAGTGGGGTTTATATATCTGTGGAATGTCCGGGGTGGGAGAAAGAACTCTTGTCTGTTTGAGGCAAGTGAGAGTGTTGCAATTGAACTCCATGCACCAAATTAAGTGGGGAGCAGGCCACCAAAACATTTGCTACAATATTGTTTTTCAGGGTAGAAAATCCACTCCCAATTTTACAGATACTTTGAGCTGAATGGAAATCAGAACTCTTCCCTCCAATGACATTTTCTCAGTCTCCAAATTTCTACTTTGAGAGGATAAAATTGTTCACATCTAGATTTTCCCTATTTGCCATGTTTACATTCTTGCAGTGGCTTTGCTTGGTCTTTTTCTATGTATACATAAAATTTATTCATAAATCTCAACTGACAGAGTTCCTGTTTGACTCGGAGCAGCTGCAGGATGAATGGCAATAAGAGGATTTGCCTCTCAGTTTTTTATTTTCCATCCGTATTTGTTTAAGGTGCTAGGAAATTTGCTACATCTATGGAAAAACAGAGAAAGTACCATTCAAGTAGAGGCAAAATGTAGCTATTTTCTGTTTCTTTGCTTTTAAAGAGAGAGTTTATAAAGCTCTCAAGAGGCCCTTCCAAACAGGCCCTATATCCCAGGATCTGACCCCACGTTTTCCGTTTATCCCAGATTATCTCGCAGTGTGGACTTATATAAATCAGAAAACCTGGGTTCAGATCCTGGCATATAGGGTCTGTCTGGAAGGGCCCTTTGAAACCACTAATTTTAGGTTCTTTCACATTATCCTATTCTATGGAATCCTGAGATTTGCAGTTTGGCAAGTCACAAGAGTTGTCTGACAAAGGCCCCTTCCACACAGCTGTGTAAAATCCACACTGAACTGGATTATATGGCAGTGTGGACTCAAATATTCCAGTTCAAAGCAGATATTGTGCCCCTTTTACATTGTCCCGATAGCCCAGGATCTGATCCCAGATTATCTCCTTATCCCAGATTATCTGGCAGTGGAGTCTCATATAATCCAGTTTAAAGCAGATAATCAGGGATCAGATCTTGGGTATAGGCCAGTGTAGAAGGGGCCTGAGCCCTATTGAATAGTGCCTTTACCCAAGTGGTTCCCAACCTTTTTTGACCAGGGACTACTTTGACTAGGCAATACTTTGACCAGGCACCACTTTGACCTGGGACCATTCTCCAACATTAGTACCAAAAGGCTTACGAATCAGTTTTTGGTCAACTTTAGATTTGGTTTGGGGCGCTGATTCAGAAAATTGCATTGGATAGACCACATCAGCTCTCGTTTCTGATACAGAACATATGCCATTGTCAGTGACAGGGAAGGAGTGGGAAAGGAAGGGAAATAAAATGAAATGAAATGAAATAAAGAGGAAGGAGGCCTGAGGACCAGATTTTCGTCTTCACGACCCACAGGTTAAGAACCATTGGTTTAACCACAACAAAAGTTCATGGGAATGCACATGTGCAGGAGCTGTTTTATTTGTGCCATTTTGGGATTTCCTTATTGGACTCAGAAGCTTCCTGAAAACCAATTGTAGTATGACCAGTATGTTCATGAGATCTGTTTGATGAGATTATAGTAAGAAAAACAATATTTCCTTTCCCCCTTTCTTCCTTGTTTGACAGTAAAGACAACAGAATTCCAGAGGACAGAAAACCAGTCAGCCAATGATGAGTATACACAGCAATATTGTAACCAGTTTTCAAGAAGACTCACTCTATAATCCTTTCAAGTTCAATAACATAGAAAAATAGAGCAAGCTAGTTACACCATAAATCGCCCCTTCTTCCTTCCTTCCTTCCAATCCCAAGTATAAATACTGTGTGAGTTGGCAGTTCACTCTTACCTCCACAATGACAATGGGATAACACCCATCATCCTACCTGAAGAGATCAAGAACCAGCCACGTTTGTCTTCCAGGATCTTGATGTCACCCATTCCCAACATCTCCTGTCTATGGTAGCTGACTCACTTTGTCTAATGATCAACAAGAAAAGGAGCCCATCAAATGCTTCATGGGGCTCTGATGTGCCTATGGGTTTTCTTTGTGAACAAAGCAAAATTGTCAATAATGTCAGATACTGAATATGCTTAACACGTTCCTTCACTGTTTTGGGAGCAATTCATAATATTGTGCAATTGAGGCCCCTTCTACACTGCCATGTAACCCACATTATTTGCTCTGAACTGCATTATATGAGTCTACACTGCCATATAATCCAGATTATCAAATCAGATAATCCACATTATTTGCTTTGAACTGGATTATAGTAGACCCAATCTACACTACAATATAAAATCCAGATTATCTGCTTTCAACTAGATCATATGGCAGTATAGAGCCACATCATCCAGTTCAAAGCAGATAATCAGGATTATCTGATTTGATCATTTGGATTATATGGCAGTGTAGAAGGGGCCTGTGTCTATGTTTCCATATAATTCAGTTTAAAGCTGATAAACTGGATTTTATATGGCAGTGTAGAAGGGACCTTAGAAATATCTGTAAATTTGAATCTGTAACTCATTTACACATGGGTTGTTGTAGGTTTTTCAGGCTATATGACCATGTTCTAGAAGCATTCTCTCCTGACGTTTCGCCAGCATCTATGGCAAGCATTCTCAGAGGTTGTGAGGTCCTCACAACCTCTGAGGATGCTTGCTATAGATGCAGGTGAAACGTCAGGAGAGAATGCTTCTAGAACATGGTCATATAGCCCAAAAAACCTACAACAACCCAGTGATTCCAGCCATGAAAGTCATCGACAATACATTTACACATGGTTTAAATAAATGTCAAATAGAATTGGCATTTTATAGCCAATTGGAACTTTCATACCATGGAAAGTACATACCAAAATATGTGTAATTTATGGATGGAATCCCGTTCAGTATTTACAATGTTGTTAGCCAGATTGCAGAAATTACAGGGTTTTTTTCCCATTGACATTTACAGTTGTATTGAGAGTGTTTCCAACAGCCCACCTTAGAAGCCTGGCTGCACCACTGATAGGGATTTCCATGGTATTAGGGAGCAGGGCAGTGAATGAAGATGTACCTGCCTTTCTGTTGGGAGTGATGTGTTTTCTGACAAACATTTGAGACCACACTCTTCAGTGGGACCCTTCCACACAGCCACATAACCCAGATTATCAAGGCAGATAATCCACAATATCTACTTTGAACTGGATTATCTGAGTCCACACTGTCATATAATCCAGTTCAACGTGGATTTTATACAACTGCATAGAAGGGGCTTGTGAGTGCTTATCAGAGAGTGCTTTGCTGACAAGATAAGTGTGGATACTTCTTCATTCATTGCCCCAAATCCCTACTGCTGTTGTGTGCCTTCAAATCAGTTCTCATTTATGGCAATTCCAAGAAACTCTGAACAAGAGTTTTCTTGGTTGCTGTTAGTTTTCTGGGCTATATGGCCATGTTACAGAAGCATTCTGACTGTTCACATACATCTATGACAGGCATCCTTGGAGGTTGTGAGGTCTGTTGGAAACTAGGCAAGTGGGGTTTATATATCTGTTGAATGACCAGGATGGGAGAAAGAATTTTTGTCCACTGGAGGCAAGTGCTAACGTTGCATTTGGCCACTGTGACTAGCAGTGAAATTGAGTTTTCTTATACAGACTCTCTGAGGCCCCTTCTACACTGCCATATAAAGTCCACATTATTTGCTCTGAACTCGATTATCTGGCAGTGTAAACTCATTTAATCCACTTCAAAGCAGACAATGTGGACTATCTTTAACCTGGATTATATGGCAGTGTTGAAGGGGCCCCAGTCTTCTAAAACTGAAAGAGTAAGACTTGTCCAAGGCCACCTAGTGGGAATCCATGAATGAGTGGGGATTCAAACCCTGGCTCACTTTACAGTTGCCATAAATCAGAAATGACTTGAAGTCACACAACCTCAGCAATTGTGTAGGTATAACCTTCAAACGATATCATACTTTCTTCATAAGACCTAAGAACTCGACACACTACATGCAATCTGGCAGCATGCATACATTTCCATATATATGTTCAGTTAAAATAGTAAATTTGATTTTAAACCAACAAATATACTTTCAAGATGTTTTACTTTTATGCAATATATCCCCAATAATCTTCCCCCTAACATAACAATTTTGAGTTTATTCACCTAGCCTCGTGTATAAGACCCCCTTTAACTTGCTCTATATCAGTGACTCCACGTATCTTAAACCTGTCTAAGACCCCTTCCACACTGTCATATAATCCAGATTATCAAAGCAGATAATCTATATTATCAAATCAAATAATCCAGTTCAAAGTTGGATTATAATCAAATAATCCTGTTCAAAGCAGATAATGTGGATTATATGGCAGTGTTGAAGGGGCCTGGGAAACAGAAATTGCTTGAACTAGCCATTATTTCTGCATGTTTAAGGCAAAACATGTGATGGGAAAGGAGAGGAAAGATACTAAGATTTTGCCATTAACGAAAACAACACCATAAGCAACTGTTCCCTCGGCAGGACAATAAGTCATCACAACTATTGCAGTGGTTCTCAACCTGTGGGTCTCCAGGTGTTTTGGCCTACAACTCCAGAAATCCCAGTCAGTTTACCAGCTGTTAGGATTTCTGGGAATTGAAGGCCAAAACGTATGGGGACCCACATGTTGAAAACCACTGAACTAGTGGTAATTTAATTCTTCCTCAATACTGACAAATATCCTACTTCCTTCGTAGTAAAGTAGACTTCACAAGAATCTTTACAGGATGAAACTGTGACCAATAAAACATTTCCTTGTCAAACATATGATATGGTAGCAATCATTTCAGTATCATTTGGGCTCCACAGGTGCTCAAACTCTTTATGTATAAAAAACTTTATAAAATGAAAATTCAATATGGAACAGATTGGACTGACTCTAGGTCTACCGAAGATGTGCAATATTCCCTTCATGAGTCACATCTGTGCTTTTTAATTCATCTCCGCTTTTGGCTAGGAGGAGATTATATTGGGCCCAGGGCTCAGCTCAGAGAACCTTTTTGATCCCCTGGGGATCTGAGAGATTGAATCGTTTTAGAATCCTGGTTCAAAGAGAATTCACAGATGTCTCTCATATGTAACATGCTAAATATTCTACAATGACATGCTGTTAGCACCTTATATATTATGCTAAAGATAGGATGCAATCTCCTTCCTGCTGTTGTGCCTTCAAGCCACATGTCAGCTTATGGAGACTTTATGAAATTCACAAGATTTTCTTAAGCAAAGAATATTCAGAAGTGGGTTTGTCAGTTCCTTCCTCTGAAATATATCCTACAACACCTGGGATTCATTTGTGTTCTCCCATCCAATTACTAACAAGGGCTGACCCTGCTTAACTTCAGAGCTTAGACAGCATCTGGGGTCTTTAGAGTATATGTTTATATGCCAACGGTTAAGTTATAGTGACCCCGTTAAGTTCATGTGGGTTTCTTAGGCAAGGAATACTCACGGAAGTCGTTTTGGCAATTCCATCCTTTACAGCACCAGGTATTCATTGCCGATCTCCCATCCAAGTACTAAGAAGGGCTAACTTTTTAGGCCCCCCTGCACACAGCTGAATAAAATCCCACATTTTCTGCTTTGAAGTGGAATATGTGGCAGTTTGGACTCAGATAACCCACTTCAAAGCAGATATTGTGGGATTTTCTTCCTCAATATTCTGGGTTATACGACTTTGTGGAAGGACCCTTAGCCTCCAAGATGAGATGGGATCAGGTGCCTTTAGGATATTTGGGTCTTCAATACCTTTCTTTAGCTATTGGTGTGATGGAGACTGAAAAAAATCCCATTGTCAGGCAGAGCACCAAGGAGAAGGTAGGTGCCATGATGAAGCTGGGAACAGCAGTAACAAAGCAGGAAGGGGATGACAGGGGACTACCATCACATGTCCTCAAGGCATCTGAGCCTGAGGAAGCTAGGATGGCAGTCAAGACAGTTGTGGGTGGTTCCAGTTAGGAACTGGCCCAATTGTCCTTACTGGCCCAAAGTTGTGGGAAAGAACAAAATCTGTAAGCTGACCACAGAATAGCATTGGAGGACCTAGATATTCATAGAGAGGTGTTCTCTCTAGAAATTTCTAGACTTCTGAATGATTGGAGAAAATGACTAAATAGTCACATCAGAGGATTTATAGCAGGCCTGGGCAAACCCAGGCCTGCGGGCCAGACACAGACCCTTGGTCTCTTTCTTCCTGCCCCTGTCTACCTTGGCCCTCCTCTCAGCATGTGGATGCAGTGGCCCACTGCATTCCAAGGCTGCGAGGAGAGCCAGGGGAGAGACACAAAGCTGGCGGAATCTGTTTTGCCAGTAGCGTGTCTACTTCTCTCAGCCTTGGTACATGGCCCCCACAAAAAAAGTTTGCCCATGCTCAATCTAGCAATTCCTAGAGAAAACATTTCAAATCAAATCCATGAATAATCAAATCTGCAAAAAAAGAAAAACTTTAAAAGTGGAGGGATAACTATAGCACCATTTATTTTTATGGGATGGTAAAGGGAGGTAGTACCCTGGGAATTAACGTAAGTTATATAGAACAGACTGCCTTGAAAGATACTAAACTTTCCTTGATTGCATGTTGTTATTTCAGTAAAAATATCTATAAAGGATCCAGCTACAGCAGATTTCATGCATTGCCATGAAATAGATTCGATAATTTTTGAATTTCCTTATGAAACAGATTATGTGACCTATTTTATAGAATTGTACCGATAGTAGGTCAGATTTCTTTTGCTGTGCCTTACAACCTTGTCACATGGCCACTGGAGTCATCCCATGTCATCTCGCGCCATTGGTGGGACAAGGGAACCCAATGCCACACACTCTGTATCGCCCCACTGCAGATTTCTTTGATCCCATGGGGGGAAGTATCAATCATGTGGCTTCCCCCCATGGCTTCCAATCACAACACAGGAAGCCTCCTGTGTTGCTTTGGTGGTGGCATGTGCCAGCTCTGCCCTACTTCACTCACACAACCCCACTGGCATTGTTTGATGGGAGCCATTGGGCTCTGTGGCTGACCGGGGCTAAACTGGTGTATGCCGCGATTTTAGCCTATTGCGATGAGGTCATTGGAGTTGAAAGAAAAATATAATGTACTGGTAGTTTCTTAACAGAGGCCCCTTCTACACTGCCATACAAAATCCAGATTATCTGCTTTGTACTTGATTACATAGCAGTGTAGATTCATATAATCCAATTCAAAGCTGATAATGTGGATTATCTGCTTTGATGGAAGTGTAGAAGGGGCTTAATACACATGTGTTTAAGTTTTCAATAATTGCAGCAGTCTATATGTATTCCTTAAGATTTCTTTTCAACACTAAGACCTAGCTGGAACGAAAAGGAATCTGGTCTTGCCAAAGGAAGGCTTGATGGGGGTTTTCCCATCCAGAAGGCAAGGAAACAAACATTTAGCTAAGTGAACTACTTCTAGTTGAACAAAACAATCAAACAATGCCTGACCTGAAGATAGAAGGAGTTCACTTAGGTCCATTGCATTGTGCTTTCATTTGAGATTTAGTTTTTTGCTAGTTGACTTTACCCACTATTTCAGGATGCTCAGTATCAATTCCTGGATGTCGCAAATAAGTATTAATGTACTATAGAGATTTGACATTTCCTGCCCTACTTTTGACAATCTGAAAAACCCTGAATCTGCTGGAGAGGTGTATTGGTCTGACTAGAACTTTGGGGACTAGATTTGAATTCCCTCTCAGCCATGGAAACTTAGTGGGTGCCCTAAGAAAGTCACATATTGTCAGCTTCAGAAAATCCTATGATAGGTTTGTCATAAAATGAAAATAACTAGAAGACATACAACAACAATTACACACACCCTTCCAAGTCAGACTACAGAATTATCACACACAATTAGGTTGCCCCCCTCTCCACTCTCTTTCATTGTTTACAGTGTGAGTGTAAATTATCTATTTCATGAGTACTTTCAATCAGGGTATGCTGATTTTTAATAATTATTATATTTTAATGGCCTTTATAACAGTTTTCAAAATTAATGTTTTTTTAATATAATTACTTAATTGCTTTTGAACTTTTGCATTATCCATTAAACTGTATTTTTAAAAAAATCATATTGTGAGTCGACCTTGGTTTCATACAGATTTTTTTTGTCGTACCAGGAGTGACTTGGGAAACTGCAAGTCGCTTCTAGTGTGAGAGAATTGGCCATCTGCAAGAACGTTGCCAAGGGGACGCCTGGATGTTTTGATGTTTTACCACCCTTGTGGGAGGCTTCTCTCATGTCCCTGCATGGAGAGCTGGAGCTGATAGAGGGAGCTCATCCACGCTCTCCCCGGATTAGAACCTGCGACCTGTCGATCTTTAGCCCCTGTCCCATAATTTGACCCACTGCCTTATGGATCCCCCCACTGTCTCCCGCATCAAGGGCCTCATTTTATGAGATTCCTAATTGGTTTCTATGGCTGAGTGGGGATTTGAATACTGCTTTCCTAGAATTTGAGTCCACATTACACCTTTCTGCATCTGCACCTTAGGGAACGTTTTGCCCAAATAAACCTTCCTGCTTTTTGATAAACAATGACGTTGCTCTTTGACTTTCTTATTATTTCTAAACTGATTTTTGACCATACTTCCAGCACTCAATTACAAACAAATTAGGCATTTTCAGTCCCATTGGTGTACTGATGCTAAATCATATTTTCAGATTGATTTTATATTACGTTTATATTAAGAATAGCTTTCATTGCCCTTCTAATTTCATTTGCACTACATGTTCTCCCATTTATTATGTGGCATTGTAGCTTGAAAGTCTCTTTGCCATTTATCCCCACACAAAGAAATACACCATTATTACTCCTGAGTATAATTTTGGAACATGAGCCCTATTCATTTCCAAACAAAAACACTCCTCAAATTTATTTACGTTTTGTAAGGGAAACTTCTGAATTGACAAATAGCATGTTTTAAAATATTTGGTCGAGCTGGATCATACTGTACATTTTCTGTCTCATTTTGAACGTGGGATTTAATTAATTTTAAAGTCTGTTGAATGGTGTCAAACTGTTATGGTAATATTTATTAGTGTGTGTTATTCTCAGATGCTTTGAGTTGAAGGTGGCTTTGAAAAAAACTTGTGGAAAAAGGAAAGAAAGGAGGGAAGGATAGTAGGCTGGTATTGTTTAAGTCAGGGAAGGGTAATTGTGGGAGACTGGAGGGGCATATTAACCCCCAGGAGACATTGGATGACAACTCTTTCACTGAAACTCCTGCAAAAAGTTGTTTCTTTCCATTTACTCGCCCAAACCCTTTGGGGCTGGGAAGTATTTTTGCCATGTTTACCTTTCATCATAGAATAGGGTTGTCATATTCCTCTAAACCGGGCATCAAATTTGCATAATATACAAATCATTCCTATTATTATTATTATTATTATTATTATTATTATTATTATTATTTCTACCCTACTTTTTTCTCCACAAAGGAGAGGCAAGGGGCCAATTTATCCCAGGGAAGCTTAATTAATTGCTTCCATTGCTAAGTGTCACTCTCCCTTCTTGCCTCCAGAGCACTAGTGCCCATCCTGCTGGGAAATTTGGGGGACGGACAGGGACAGGACTGCATTCTCTGGCAGCCATCAAGCCATGAATACTGCAGATTATGGAAAAGGTTTGAGGCCATCTTCCATGTTTAATTTAATCACATTCCTGACCCTGAACCTATCCCAGAAATATTAATCTTATCATCTGCTCAGATGGGTTCAGAACCAGTCTGTTAAACTGGTTCTGAACCAACGTAAGTAGTTAGCATAGATGTGTGCTTTGTGTCTTCTACTCCCTCACCTTAGGTACACGCTTATCTTTTCCTTATGTTATTTTTGTTGCAGTAAAGATTCTTATTAGGGTTCTCTCCCCCTTTTACCTTACTGGTTCTCAACACACAACAGAACCAGCCTTCCCTGTAGTTCGCTGACTACAGACTAACTGTTTTAAAATGGCTGTCCTGCCAAGTGGCAGTTGGCTCCACCCCTTTTTCCATGGCAACTCAGCTCAGAGTGAGCTAAGCTGGCTACCATCCCCCAATTATGCTAGTTTAAATACTTACCCTTTTAAACACCAATCTATTATTATACATAACTGTAGATTAAAACTCACACTTCACCACAGAACCAAAAATGGGGGATTCTGACCAAACAGCTTTAACAAAGAATTCTGGGAATTATGGAACATCTGGAAAATGCATTCCTTTATTTAAGGACTGTGAATATATGATATTGAATGAAATACAGAAAATTGGGAAGAGGTTGCTGTTCAGAGCTTGGGCGGGATACCTGCATGGCCTGCATGGCTAGTGCCTCATTTTACTCTGGAATGCTCAATTTAGTTTACATTAAGCTGTTTTAATAAAGTGTTTTAATAACTGTGTGATGCAATCCAGCATATTTGATAATCTCTTGACTTTCCTTTCAGAGTATACAGATAGGATCATTGAGTGTGGGTATGCTAAGTAAATAAAGCCTGGCAGGTGCCTTTGCCCTTTAAAACAATATGAGAAACAGATACAGCTAGAAGACCAATTTCTCTATATTTTATTCTTCTCTTGTACAAATGACAATTCTCACAAATTCTAATCAACTTTCAAGTTGCCACTATTTATTTAAAGAATCTGTGCTGAATTATGGCAATTCCCTGACGATTGGCAGTAAAATTCCAACTGGAATGGAGCAGAATATATTCTTTGCAGAGTTATTGCTACTCCAGATTGCTCCCAGAGATTGGCTCCTTCAAACCAACAGGAACACTCCATTATACACTCATTTCCCAGAGAAAGAGTATGTATATGCGTATTGCTTTCTAACTGAATGTAACAGTTTACAACTCTTATAATTAATAAAGTAATTTGGTTTTGTTGGTTCTGCTCGATTAACATATCACCATTTTAAACAATAACAAGAAAAAAAATGCATCCTTATGGGATCTTGGAGAACTTCATCCTTGTCCAAAATTTGGGGGTGTGTGTGTGATTTTTTTGCCATTAAATGTTTAGTACAGTTGTTCCTCCACATTTACGGTTTTGACTTTGAAGGTGGAGCCCCCAGTGGCACAATGGGTTAAACCCTTGTGCTGGCAGGGCTGCTGACTAAAAGATTGATGGTTCAAATCTGGGGAGCGGGGTTAGTTCCCATCTGTCAGCTCCAGCTTTTCATGAGGGGACAT